>NW_021941343.1:0-33464 GCF_902148845.1 Salarias fasciatus
TGGACAGTGGTCTACCCGTGTGGACGGGGGGACACTCTGCTGATGTCTCACCACAGCCGGTCCCCGGCAGCCAGGAGTCGTTCCAGCTGCAGCTCCTGGTAGAATAAACCCCTGTGAGGCCGTTCCGTCTGAACAGGCTCTGTTTGGATGCAGACCGGAGGAGACGGACAGTTTTCCAGGATTCTGATTGGCTGGCCTGGCTTCCTGCTTCCGGCTACACTGCCCCCTACAGGTACGGCTGCTCATAGCAGCTCCGACCCAGCTGTGTGTGTCAGCGCGGCTTTCATCTGTCTGCCAGTACGACGAAGCATCGAGCCGAGGCTCTGCTTCGCTGTCGGGTTCTACTGGAACACCTTCCAGTCCAAACACAAGGAGGAGGAGGTTCAGGCTGCGCCTGGAGCGAACAGCATTCTGGGAAAACAAAGACGTCACATGACAGCAGGTCCAGACGGCCGCCTCGCCTCCTCCAGCTCAGCATCACGCTTTAGAGGGCCATCTCCACGCACCCTCTGCACAACGCGCGTGTGTGTGTGTGTGTGTGTGTGTGTGTGTGTGTGTGTGTGTGCTCCTCTCCAACACGCCTGCATGCACCCTGACATGCTGACAGGCCGGTGGCGAGGCCGGGCCACCGGAGTGACAGACACACGGCGGAGAACTCCGACGCCACCGGGCCGACCTCCGACCACGGCGAACATCTGCACGCCGCCGGGGGAGCGGCGGGCTTCCAACACAAACGCTGCAAACGGCCACTTCAGCTGTGAGCCAATCAGGCTCCTCTCAGTGTTTCCCCTGGCCGGTCCCAGACCCGGTCTGGAGCCACACCAAACCTCCACGTCGGCCGACCCGCCATCTGCTGCAGATGTTCAGAGTGAAACGATGAACCGCACCGCCGTCCGGGATATGTAAATGATCAATACTTCTAATTGCAGAGAGGAATGATGGCCAAATTATGTTGCCTCTCTGATGAGTCCACCTGTTGCGTCACGCAGAAAACAATTTTCCACTTGAAGAAACATGGCGAGTGTAAACTGTGGCGAAATGTAAAACCCATGGCAGGCCCGCCTGCTCCAGCTGCCTGCAATGATGAGGCGGCAGCGTCGTCCCTCCAAACACACCGTCTGCCGCTCGGTCCTGGACCTCCTCCCGTCTGCTCGGTCCTGGACCTCTGCTCGGTCCTGGACCTCTGTCGTCCTGGACCTTGCTCGGTCCTGGACCTCTCTGCTCGGTCCTGGACCTCTGCTCGGTCCTGGACCTCCTCGGTCTGCTCGGTCCTGGACCATCAGGTCCTGGCTGGACTCCAGGCCTGCTCCGATCAGGCAGTGAACCACTGGAAGCAGCTGAAGTTGGACACTCATAAAGTCTGAGCAGCATCAACTCCAGAAAGGAAGCGGTCCAGCGCCGTGCGGACTGACTGGAGTCCCTGCTCACTTCAAAGACGTGTCCTGAAATCCAGCAGGACAGTTATTGATCCCAGCGCTCCGCGGACCGGACTGATCACCGGATCTTCAGGATGCACTTTTATGTCTGTTCACTTTGAAGCCCTGCTCTCCGTCTGTCCAGGGGATGTTATCCTGCTCCACAGTCTCTTTAAAGCTTGAGGTCCTGCTCGTCCTGGTCTCTCCCGGCCGTGGAGGCGGTGGACGGGGGCGGGTGTAGCTCCTCCTCCTCCCGGCCCGGCCCAGGCTCTGGGTTCCACCACAGGGCCTCTCTGAGCCCCCACATCTGTCCCACTGCAGGACCCTCAGACCACTTCCAGACGCCTGCCGTCCCTCGTTTCTGCTTTTCCTCCTTCAGTTTATTTGTCTGTAGTTTCCTCCACCAGCAGCAGGTGTGTTTGCTCCGCCTCACCCGGAGTATCTATATCATTAAAACACGAACGCCAAACCAACACAAACCAACACAGGAGCCGTGGTGAGGAAGACCAAAACCCCGAGAGCGGAGAGCAGGCCAGGTTTAACGGCGCCTGTCCCGCAGCAAATCAGCCACAGAGACTCTGCCAGAGATCAGAAACTCCTGTCGGCTGAAAACAGGATGCTGCATATCTGTGAGGACGTTTCGGGGCAGCTTGAACCTTCTAATTGCACCACGGTTTTCCCTTCGGGAGAAAATACCTCTGCCCAGATGTGGCAGCCATAAAGCGTAGGCTTGTCCCGTCTGGAGGGAGAGGACGATCAGTCGGCGGAGGACGGGAGGAAGAGGGGTCCGGGGGAGGGCGGGGGTCCGGGGGAGGGGGCGGGGCTTTGACAGGCTAGCCTCAGAATAGCAAGCAGCTCCGCCTTGTCAGTTTTCTGACTCGTGTCGTGAACCGGGAGATGCCCACGACTGCACGTTACTACTCCGCCGGCGCTCAGTGCCTTCCCCCGCTCACACACACCACACACACACACACACTCGTCCCTCCGGTGTGTTTGTGTTCTGTTTGTGAGCATTTGTTCCGATATCAGGCACCTGGCATCTTCCGGGACGGCACGCCTCCCCGGCGAGGCCCCGGACTGTCACCTGTCTGGATGCAGACCAGCACACAGCAGGCGGGGCCATCAGAACCACGCCTGAACCTCACAGTCCAGCACACACACACACACACACACACACACACAGCAGAGGCACATGAATGATTGAACACTCCAGAAAGCAGGTTTTTTCCTCCTGTTTTCTGTCAGAATTGGGATTCGCTGCAGGTAAAATTGCGGCTGTCTCTCCAGAACGGCTGTAATGCCCTCAGTAGGTGTAATCAGAGTAATTACAACAACACACAGTGTTTGACGCCGCTGAACACGCTGCACGCCGCAGACAGTGGCTGAGGACGCACTGGTGGAAAACTCTCCGAATCAGCCGCCATGCCTACAAACGGCTTTCTGTGTCATCTGGACCTTTTCATCCGGCGTCCCCTGCTCCTCCTGCTCCCCACCTCTCATGGCGATCATCTGACCCTGACAGAGGAAGACAGGAAGTTAACAACCAGAATCGTCTTTCTGTCTGACGCACGCTGCATTAACGGTGTGTTGTTCCCGTGCTTTGATTGTGGCGTGGTTATTGTGTGAGCAGGAGATCAGAGCGGCGGCGCTGAAAGCCTCCATCTGCAATCCTCCGCCTCTCCTCTGGGGAGGGGAGGGAAAGGTGAGGGGGGTCAGAGCGCCAGGAGACAGAGGGAGAAGGTGCCATTAGCAGAGTGTAGTCTGAGGGATCAACTCGGACTTCAAAGAGGCCGGGCGCGTTCCCGAGCTCCCACACGGCCCCGAGTACCCGCGGCGGCGGCGGCGGCGGCGTGAGTGGGTAAACAGCGCCGGATCACAAGACGGCTAATAGCAGCCAGATCTGAAGAGGCCTGCGCCTCCACCCGCCCTCCACCCTCCACCCGCCCTCCCCGCTGCCTCCCCCATCCTCAGCCCTGGAAGCTGTACTCAGCTGCTCAGCATGTGTGTGTGTGTGTGTGTGTGTGTGTGTGTGTGTGTGTGTGTGTGTGCGAGCTTCTGAGACCCCGGCAGTGTTTAAACCCTCACAGCAGGCTGAACCAACAGCTGCCACAAAACCCCCTGAAACCTGCACAGAGTGTGTGACAGTATGACAGAAATGCTAACACTGCCCAGCGCTGCTGTTTTAGCAGTGGTTTCACAGGTGGCGGCAGCGGCGGCGGCGGCGGCGGCAGTGGTCTTGCAGTACACTCCATCTCTCTGTGTGAACGCCACGGCGCTCACTCCCAGACCTCCAGAAGGAGTTGTGTTTCTCCAGCTCGTCCACTGGAGCGCCATGTCTCAGCAGGACAGACCCCCTGGGCCCCGTGTCACGGGGCCTGTCCGGCGGTGGCGCGGCGGCGGCGGAGAGAGCGTTTAACGCCCACTAATCTGTCATCCCTGGATAAACACGATAACAGCAGCCATTCCCAGGAGCCCGATGGCTCAACAGGATTAAACGCTCCGCATTATGCAATGTGAGAGCGAGCGGAAAATTCAAGGAAAGGACGGGGCTGACGCCCTCCACCTCCACCCCGCCCCCGCCCGACCCCACCCTGTAGGAAACACTGCCATGTTCACAGAGGGGCTGACGTCAGGATGTGCCCCCCCCCCCCCGGGGATCGGTCAGTACCCACATCAGCATTCATGATGAATCTCACAGTGAGTCCCTGTCCCATCGCTGATCCTGCCCTCGGTCCTCTGAGCAAGCAGCTGGAAAGGCTGACATCTGTTGGCCAGACGGGAGAACTGCAGGAGCAGCAGGAGCCAGAACCACAGCGGGGGGGGGGGGGGGGGGGGGGGGGGCAGCAGAACCTCACCAGTAGTAGAGCCGCTCTCCTCACCTGCCGTCTGTTGGCAGAGCAAACCTCTTCTCGCCGCCATGGCGCTCGGTCCCCAGCCTTGTCCTTGAGCGCTGACCCCTCGGCCTGACCCCTCGGCCTGACCCCTCAGCCTGACCCCTCAGCCTGACCCCTCAGCCTGACCCCGGAGCCAGGAGCCTCCGGCCGGCAGACGCCGCTCTGCACCTGTGATTTATGGCTCCGTTCAGATAAGGCTAAACAAACGGTGGTCTGAGCTCCGATGCTTTGGGGGCAGGATGGAGGGAGGAACACACGTCCCAATGGAGGTCTCTTCTCTCAGGGTTGTCAAGATGGAGCTGAACACACACACACACACCACACACACACACACATTACCCTGAGCCCTGACCTGTGAATGTGTGCTCTCTCTCTCTCTCTCTCTCTCTCTCTCTCTCTCTCTGGGCCTCACTCGCTCCAGCCACCACTCTACAACAATTTATGGAGCCATTTGTTTTTTGAGGAGGTGTTTACCACGGCGGGGACACTGGGGACGGCGGGGACGGCGGGGACGGCGGGGACGGCGAGGAGTGGGGCGGCACGGAGAGCTGTCTGAAATATAAAAGCTGTTTGTTTTCCACCTGTGTTTGCATCCTGATCAAGAGACGGCCGATAAGAACCGACAAGACGAGGTTTTGTCAGGACCTGTCGATGCTGGAACTCTGAGAAAAGAAGAGAAAGAAAGACTTATCTCGGTGTGCGTGTGTGTGTGTGTGTGTGGTGTGTTGTGTGTGTGTGTGTGTGGGTGTGTGTGTGTGTGTGTGTGTGTGTGGTAGGAGGGAGGTGATAAAAGCGAATATTCCTGGAGGAGGATCAATAGCTGTTATTCGACCTGTGAGGGTCCGTCCATAGGAAGCAGGGACTCTGTCCTCAGAGTCTGCAGCTCCATTGATTTTAATTTATTTTTAACTTAGTGATGGATATGGGACGTGTCCAGAGAGACGCTCCGCTCACATAATTACCAGCATCTATTCATTAATTGGAAGGAAAAAGACGGAGAGCACTCGATATTCATTAAGACGTTGTGAATGTGCCGTCTGACAGCAGCATGTCGGGGACATGTGTCCATCACCTCGTCCCGCCCGACACAGCCCGCTGACGTGTCCAGGTCCTGGTGGTCTTCACTGGGCTCCAGGCCTGAGAGGCCAGTCTCTGGATCTGGACGCCGCCGTCCATTCAGCTTCTCTGTCTTCCTTCAGCTCACACAGAGCTGGCAGTAACGTGGCGGCGCCGGGCCGCGGCGCCGGGCCGCGGCGCCGCGCCGCATTGGCACCTGCCGCGCTCTCATTTCAGGCTGATTAAGATACTTATCACATGTGCTTCAGAGCAGAACCAGGAGCAGGACTGAGGCTGTTCTCCCACTGAGAGCCGGTCTCACACGGCTCCCCTCGGCTCAGAGGCCGGTCTGGAAATGACAGTAAATCGCTCCGCCGCAGGAGCCGCGCAGAAAACTGCACTTCGCTCCAATTTTTAAGCCTGACTGCCCCCCCCCCCGCCCCTCCCCGCCCCCCCCACCCCCCCCCCCGCCCCCCCCCCCCCCCGCCACCCCCCCGATGGAGGGAGGCACCATCAGCACCGAGGTTTGGCTGTTCTGCTCCAGATCCCCCCCCCCCCAGCTGGAGGGACGAGAGGCTCCAGCTCTTCATATCCTCCCCTCATCCACAGCTCACAGGGGGGGCACGGGGTGGGCCGGGGTGACAGAGGGAAAAAAAAACCACCCTGAATAAGTGAGGGGGGGGGGGGGGGGGGCAGCGCTGCGGAGGACAGGTGCAAGCCGTCCGATACAAGGTGGCGATTAGGGGGAAAGTGGCCCTGTGTGAGGCAGGGGACATCTGTGCCTATTACCGCCAGAGCACAAAGGGCTGGGGGGGCTGGTGGGGGGCGGAGGGGGGGCTGGACGGGGAGGGGGGCGGGGTGTCACCACACACCCCAACACACCCCCGGCTCCATCGCACCGCCACAATTGAGGCTTTCAGCACGACTCGTCATAGCATCTGAAAAAGGACGAGGTCCCTGGTCCAAGAGAGGAGGGACTGTGGGGGGGGGTTACCAGACCCAGTCACGGACCTGGACCCAGAGCCCGGACTCCTGCTGAGTGGGGTCCTCACTTCCCCTGCAGGAGTCAGGATGTGGGTGGAAACAGTGGGAGCAGCGGAGGGAAGCTGATGAGCCTGAAAGTGATCAGTGAGCTGTGATTGGCTCCCGCCTCCCGGGACGCCGCGGCGTTCGGCTGAAGCCACGTGCGGCGCATCCCCGCCGTGTTCGTTTGACTCAACACTTAGAATAAGTGTGCTTCAAAGTGTGTGGACGAGCTCTAAACACACAGCTAATGGACGCAGGAGCAATGAAAATAAAACACACACTCTGAACTTCGCACCGGGCTGCCTCCTCTTCTTTTCTTTTTTTTTTCTCAGAACGGAGAACACTTGGGAGGGAGATGTATTACTTATTTAAATGCCACAAGGCATATATCTGTTTGCTTAAATATTCCGATTTATTCGGAGACGGTAAGTGCCGTGCTGAGGTGAATTATGGATGGAAAAATCAAGACGCTGAGTTATTAGTTATGACACCATCAGGCTCTGTCTCAGTCAATATGTCTCTGTTGTGATTGCTATTATTGAAATGGACGCGGTGCTGAGGAGCAATCTCACGGCGAGGAGCAGAATTTAACAGCTAATCTGCAGGCGACATGACCTGCGGATCAGATTTATGAGAAAACCAATCACAAACTTCAATCAGCATTTTAAAACCCAGCGGAGCTCCGAGCTGGAAGCTTCTGGAGCGGCTGCTTTCTGAGAAAAACTGCTTTCAGTGTGGCTCAGCATCAATACTTCACACACACACACACACACACACACACACACACACACACACACACACACACACACACACCTTTTGAAAAATGACCTTCCCTGTTGCCATCAGGTAGCTCTCATCTGAAATAATAAACACAGAGTCTTTAACAGCCTGCAGCTCTCAGCGGCTTTCAAACGGAGCAGGAGGAAAACCTTCCGTCCAGTCCGGAGCTCTGCTGAGGTCTGGCCCTGAGCGTTCATTAAGCACCGACACACCGGTAGATCCCCGTCTTTAACACCGCGTTTCATCTGAACGTCTGCAGCAGCGTCAACATGTGGCTCAGGACGAACGGAGCTGGAGCGGAGTCCTGGAGCTTCCTGTGGACCAGAGGAGGCTGAGTGAAGACATCAGGACACTTCCTGCAGATCAGCCAGCAGGCGGAGCTGCTGACGAGCCGCCGCCGGTCCGGGCGGCGCCGTGGCGAGCCGGGTAACCGGCTCCGGCCCTGTTCCTCTCGGTCTGACTGAGGCTCCGGGCAGCCTCCATGTTTTAAATGCTGCCGGGGTTCTGCCCTCTGCTGGGGGAGCGCTCCTCTTCAAGGTCATCAGATCTGATCGTCAGATGGATCAGGTCCTGATAGCTGCCACACACACACACACACACACACACACACACACACACACACACACACAAAACGAGGTCCAGCTTGGTGTCAGCACATTCTCATGCTGACTGGAGATTACACTCAAAGGGCATCTGGGTCAAGAACTGGTAGAAAAGTTCCTAGAAACGGCCACTTCCTGTCTGAGACGGTGTGAAAATAGCCACTTCCTGTGTGAGACGGTGTGAAAACAGCCACTTCCTGTGTGAGGTGAGGCGGCGGCCCCGAGCGTCCACCCAGCCGGGCCCACGGCAGACGTGCACGTTGTGTGAAGACGGCTCCAGTGAATCAACGCCGCCGTCTCTCCATCAGCACTGCCACCCGGCGCCCGGTGTAAACGCTCAGCCGCGCACATTTAATACGATGGCATTGTCCCATTGACACCCAGCGCGGCGGTGGCGGTGGCGGTGGCGGTGGCGGTGGTGGCGGTGGTGGCGGTGGTGGCGGTGGTGGCGGTGGCGGTGGCGGTGGCGGTGGCGGTGGCGGTGGCGGCGCCTGATCTGGTTCATATCTACCTGAGAGAATTCTATTGACTTCCCCTTCGTGCTCATTTCCTCACCAGATGAAAACATCTTCCTCCCTAGAAGCTCTGACTTGATCTGCCTTTCTAATGTTTCTCAGGACATGCTTTATTGTGTGTGTGTGTGTGTGTGTGTGTGTGTGTGTGTGTGTGTGTGTGTGTGTGTGTGTGTGTGTGTGTGTGTGTGTGTGTCCATTCAGGCCTAATCCTTTCGGTGTGATGGCTCCGGTGACAGCGGCGCCATCAGATAGGAGGTCGTTGAACTGCAGCCGCCGCCTCTTCATTCAGAATAAATGGGGTGCAGCCGGAGTGCGCCTCGCCGTGCCTCGCCGTGCGCCTCGCCGTGCCTCGCCGTGCACCTCGCCGTGTGCCTCGCCGTGCACCTCGCTGTGTGCCTCGCCGTGCGCCTCATAATGGAAATGGAATGCATTTTGCTTTCCACCGCCGCTCCGCGCTGCACTGATACCGCCCCGATTATTCAGATAACTTGGCCAATTTGTCCCTGGAGGCGGAGCGGCGGCAGCAGAGGTGCACCATGGTTCTCTCCCAGAACCCAGTCCTTTAATTCAATTCCACTGAAAACAAGTTTTAACTCCCAACGTCCAAAGAACTACTCGTCTGTCCCAGATGTCCATCAATCACGGGGCCGGTGTGAGGCGGTGATCAATCAGGAGGGTGTCGGGCTGACGCTCGCCGCCACATGGCAGCGCGGCAGGACCGCATGGCGGCGGAGTAGGAGGGAAGGAGCAGCGTGGAGCGAAGCCTTTCCTATAAACCGTCTATGTCCTCACGGTGCTGCTGCTGCGGGACGTGGGAAGCGGCGAGCGGAGAGGACACTGGTTGGACATGCTGATGCCGGCTCTGTCTTCGGCGGGAGGCTCCCGGCGGCGGCGCTTCGTTTGATTTCTGTGAACTGTCACAACACGTGTTTCCGCCGGCGGACGCCTCGGCGAGCTGTCGCCTTGGGGACGCGCTGGATGTTTATTTTGGCAGAAATCCCATCATGCATTCATGCTCATTTCCTTTGGCCTGAGCGCCGGGCCGCGCACGCCGTCTCACACCAAACAGAACACACACACCGAGGCATGAGCCGAGCACAAACAGAGACGTGAGGATCCGAGCCGGGCCATTTGCAGTAAACTAATTATGAGCCCATTCTGTAACCTCTCTCTGCAATCTGCAGCGTTTAAGACCCGGCCATTAAAACCAGCGCCACTTTTAATGACAGCGTGTTAACGCCGCTCCTCTGCCTTCATTTGAATTCAATTATTGCTGCGAGGAGTTAGACAGCAAGAGAATAAAAATAATGATGAGGGAGAAAGGTGTGCGGTGGCCGCCTGGTGACATCTTTTGTTCTGTTTTCGGATTGGCAGGATAATGGCGGCGGCGAGGGGGGCCGGGAAAAGTGGAGCGCGCCGCGCAGGTTATCTTTCACGCTGTACAGGATAATCACGGAGTGGCGAAAAGTGGAGAGCAGCAGAGACACATCTGCCTGGAGATCAAGGTCAAAACGACTGAAAGGAAGGTGGAAATGCGGTTTGGAAAACACTCACAGCTGATCGATCCAGCCGCTCCCGCCGCCCGTCCTCCCGCAGACCCGCGCAGAAACACATCATTTTCATGTCGTCTCGCCACAATGGACGGCTGTTAGGAAAACACTGCACTTATAGAGAGAGCGTCGGGGGGAATGCTGAGAGCCGCCACGCTGGGTCTGAAGTAACAGGTCACTCAGTGACCTCAGGAGGAGAACCGAGCCGGAGAACCTCTGCATCCTGGCAGAACGTCGATGGAGGCCGGACTCGTCCTCGGGCGACGGAGAGCGGTGCAGCCGCCCTCGCTCTCCACTGCTCCACCTCTCCTCTGTGCTCTGAGCTCAGATCCCGGTCTTGTGATCCCGGCGGCGGAGGGAGGTGCTGACCCCACTTCCTGGCCCTCCTGGGATTATTGGAACGCCGGCCTCCACCTAATCGGTGGTGGCGCCGTGCGGTCAGGGTGGGGTGTGACGGAGCAGCCAGCCGGCAGATCAGACGGCCGTGGAGCAGGACGCTGAGGGATCGTCTGACGGTGGACAGCTATTAAAGCCCACACACAGAAGATGTAATAAAAATACAGACAGCAGGTTTAGTGTAGGAATCCGGGGAACTTTATTTTGAAGGTGGTCAGAGCTCACAGAGGTCAGACATGAAATGAACAGTACAAATAAAGACTGCAGCCTGAAAGGTATGGATTTAATCAATCAATTCGTCAAAGTCAAATTCCAGAATGGACGCTGGCAGCAGCGGACTAACTGTACGTCTGATTATCTTCTGCCGCTTTCGTTTATCGACGGAGGACTTAATTGATGAACCGACGCTGTTGTCAAAGTCACCCGCTGTGAAATGCAGCAGAAGAAGAAGATCGCAGGACAAACTCGTCCGTCCAATTACCTGCTGCTAATCACAGGAAGACAAACCTAATCATCTATTCAGGAGGTCGTCCTCCAGCAGCCCTGGAACACCAACATCCAGCCACCCAGCAGGAGGACCTTCACCTCGGTCCAGCCGCCTCTGGGAACCAACACCATCCAGAACAGCCAGAACCGCCCAGGACAGCCAGAATCGCCCAGGACAGCCAGAACCACCCAGGACAGCCAGAACCATCCAGAACAGCCAGAACCGCCCAGGACAGCCAGAACCACCCAGGACAGAACCATCCAGGACAGCCAGATCCGCCCAGAACAGCCAGAACCATCCAGAACAGCCAGAATCGCCCAGGACAGCCAGAACCACCCAGGACAGCCAGAACCATCCAGAACAGCCAGAACCGCCCAGGACAGCCAGAACCATCCAGAACAGCCAGAACCGCCCAGGACAGCCAGAACCACCCAGGACAGAACCATCCAGGACAGCCAGAACCGCCCAGGACAGCCAGAACCACGCAGGACAGCCAGAACCGCCCAGGACAGCCAGAACCACGCAGGACAGCCAGAACCGCCCAGGACAGCCAGAACCATCCAAGACAGAAAGAACATAACCATCCGGGACAGCCAGAACAGAACCATCCAGGACATCCAGAACCACCCAGGACATCCAGAACTGTCCAGAACAGCCAGAACCGTCCAGGACAGCCAGAACCGTCCAGGACAGCCAGAACCACCCAGGACAGCCAGAACAGAACCATCCAGAACAGCCAGAACCGCCCAGGACAGCCAGAACAGAACCACCCAGGACATCCAGAACCGCCCAGGACAGCGAGAACCGTCCAGGACAGCCAGAACCGTCCAGGACAGCCAGAACTGCCCAGGACAGCCAGAACCATCCAGAACATCCAGAACCATCCAGGACATCCAGAATCATCCATTCCAGCCAGAACAGAACCATTCATCACATCCAGAACCACCCAGGACAGCCAGAACCACCCAGTACAGCCGGAACCACCCAGGACAGCCAGAACCACCCAGGACAGCCGGAATAGTCCAGGACCTTCCAGAAGTCGTGGCTGAACTGAGAGCTGATAAACAAACTCAGCTGATGACCCTCCCGGACCTTCAAGAAGGAGACCCGGCTGCGCTGTAGAACCACAAACTCAACTTCAAGCCTTGCAGGATCTGCAGGATCCTCCAGGATCACCTTTCAGGACTTCTCAGGTGACCTTTCAGGAGACCTTTAGAACAGGGGTCAGTAATGTGATTTGGCGTTGGGCCGATTTTCGTTTGGGCACTTGAATCGGGTGGGGAGGTAAGGGTTATATAATAGAAGATAATGTTTTTATTCGAATCTAAACAAGATCCAATCTTGAACTTTAAAACAATGATGTCCGAAATTTCCTGGTTTAAAAAAGTAGCTTGTATTTGTGACAGACTGCTGCTGATACCTTCAGAGTCTCCTGCTTCACTCAATAGAGTCACAAAAATAAATAAAACAATAAGCTTTATTATGAAATACCTGCAACAGCAGCCTGGAGTTACTGCGGCTGCTGTCTTCAGTCACCAACTTGTTAAAAAGACAAGAATGTGTGAAATGTGGGAATAACACTGGGATAATAATTATAATTATTGTATTGCCAACAATTTAGGACCATTTCAATGTTGTGAATGATCACTTTTTCTTAGAAACGAACATATAGAAGCGCCAACTTTGAGTATTTACAAATGTTTGACAAGACCTCTGATCTAAAAAGAGCCGGATTGTGAGTTTGGACCCTGAACGCCTCACAGCTGAGTGACAGTCAGCTACACTCCTTCACTCCTGGGAGCAACACGATGATCCCTGAACAACAAGATGAAGATAAAACGCAGAACAGTAAACAGCCACGCTAAACCCAGAAACTAAACCTACCAGAACAATGTTTCCTCGTTCTCTCCAAGCCGCTGCTACGCCGCTCAGACCCTTCCTCTCAGAACTGAACTGTCCTCAATAACAACCTTTCCGTTCTGTCCAGACGCCCAGCGTTTAAATCTTCTTTCCACCATCTCAGACGTTGAGATGCATCCCGTCCAGGGCTGGTCCGGGCTTCTCAGGCACCCGAGACGAACCTGAGACGAGTGTCCTGTGATGCAGTGCGGTGCAATGGGGCGCTGCAGAGCGGGGCGGCACAGGGTGGTGCCAGAGTCCCATCGACTGTTGTTGGAGCACGAAGGAATTTTTCAAAGCCAACTCACAGCTAAGCTAACATCTGACTGAATGAGACACCGCAGTGGCGTCTATTAGCAGGCTACTTTTACGAAGTGCCCCTGAACGCAGCACGGTGCTGCAGGTTGTTGTCTGTATCAGAGGGTTCAGGTGTTTCACAAGTACTTAAGGCTGTTCATGAGGAGATGATGCTGACAGGTTAATGGACGGAGTTACTTCCTCCGTGAAGCAGCTGCCTCGGATTCTCTAAATCATCTGACGACTTCTTCTGGACATTCTAGGTGACCTTTTAGGTGACCTTTTAGGTGACCTTTTAGGTGGCCTTCAAGGATAGTCCAGGACCTGACAGGGCCTGGACATCTGACGCCACTTATAAGTGTTAATGAGTATAAAGCAGCTTTATGACTTGAAACACACACACACACACACACACACACACACACACACACACACACACACACACACACACACACACACACACACACACACGGGGCTGAGAGGAATCAGACTGCGGGTGGATGGGGGCTGACAGGTGGAGAAACCTTGTGACTGGAGTCCAAACTGACGGCGCTGAGACAAACCGGGCAGCGGTCTGAGCTGCTTATCCCGCCTCTATTAGCCGAATCAAATCAGTGTGTTCTTTGCTCTCTGCTGCCTCCATTGCTCTCATCTTTCTCTATAAGCCCCCTCCACCCCCCCTCCACCCCCTCCATCCCCCTCCACCCTCCTCTCACTCTCTGCCTTCAGATATTAGAAACCTGTATTATCAGGTCTTCCCAGGATGCTGGTGGAAAAGTTGATTTGCAACGCCCGATTGAATCTAGTTATCCTTCAACACCCCCCCCCCCCCACCACCACCACCACCACCCCCCCCACCCCCCAGCTTCATCCAGCAGCAACCCAGTGGCCTATCTCCACCCGGGAGTGGGAGGGGGAGGAGAGGGACGGAGTGTCGGCCCACATGTCACAGCTCCGGGGAGGGGGGGGGGGTCCTCACCCCATCATCATCATCATCGTCACCACCACCACCCTCATACAACCACCCATCAGTCAGCAAACAAAACGTCTCGCACACAAAGTTCAATTAGTGCCAAGGTCACGGAGGATGTCGGTTCAACTCCTGCTAATTGAAGGCGAGCGATAAAGTAAAAACCAGGAGAAGACATGTTTATCTGCTGGGGCGGCACGAAGAGCGCCATCACGGCTTTATCTCCCCAAAGAGAGAGTCTGGGCTGCAGACGGAGGGAGGGGAGGGGGGGGGGGGGGGGGGGGGGGGGGGGGGGGGGGGGGAGGAAGTGAGTGATGAGGAGAGTGAGGAACTGTGGCTGTTGGAGGAAGAAAGAGAAGAATACAACCAGGAACAAGAGAGGACTGACTGGCTTCATCAAGAGGCCACCGCAGCAGCCAGGGTGTGTGTGTGTGTGTGTGTGTGTGTGTGTGTGTGAATGTAATTACTGTAGACCTCCCAGGTCTGACGGCTGAATTGCGAGCAGACAGACAGAGTCCTCCATTCACCACTGAACGTCCAATCAGAGTGATGCTGGTGGCAGGTGCCCCCCTCCCCCCCACCGTGGACTGAGACCAGCGTGGATCCCGGTCCCGGTCCGGCCCTGGATGGGAGAGGACAGGCCTCACCGGGACACGGACCCTGTGTTTGGACGGGCGCCGCTGAAGTTCCCCGGTCTTGCTCAGCAGCTGCCCCCCCCCCCCCCCCCCCCCCCCCCCGCTGTCAGGCTGGGAGTTATTGGCATGGCTGCACCTGCAATTAAAGCCTCCAAAACAAAGCCCATTACCGCGGCGTGTCTCCGCCTCGCTTTCTGACACCGCAGCCAAACGATGTTTGACTTTTGGGCTTTAGAAACTTTTAATGGAGTTCATTCTGCAATCAACCTGGCGGCGGGAGCCGGGCGAACTCTGACTGGCCGCCATCGATCCGCCGCACTGTGTTTACTGGCCGAGGTCACCAGAACCCCGTGAAGAGGTCAATAATGTCAATACAGCAAATGAGGTAATTCTGCTGTAAAACATCCCGGGACGGTCAATTTCCATTTTAGTAAACTTTATACGCCTGACACACAATTACGTGCTCATGTCAAAGTGTCCGGCCGTCACCGTCCTCCTGTGGGGGGCGGAGCAGGAGCTGGAGGATCCACCAGCAGCCAATCAGCTCCCTCCAAATCCAGACATGAGCAGAGGGTCGAGTTAAGATTCATCAGAAATAAAGTCCCATATTTTAGGGCTCCTTCTTTTAAAAAACTGAATCTCTTTGAATATTTGGGTAGATTTGATCGGTGACGCTGTCCTCCATGTGTCTCTGACTTCCTGTTCAGAGAACAAACACACAAGCTTCCAGCTTGTGGTGTGCCTTATCTGTTCCATCCAGCTGATCAATGATCAGAAGTCGTGACCACTGGCTCTACTGAACCAATCAGAGATAAGAATGGAAACTTAAACACCCTGAACCAGGTCGGCCGGATGTGTACAGTTGAGAACCGGTATCGGTCTCCAAGTCCGGTATCGGTACCGTATCGGTACCATCCCTCATTCTGACAGTAAAAAGAAGATCCTGATATCTGCATTTGTCTGAACACTCAGAGAAGTAAGGACCGCGTTTTACAAGTTTCACTATTTGAGCTGACGTATTGAAACATGCAGTCAGGTCCCAGCTGGGGCCACTGGGTGGCGCTCTACCAGAGCAGGAAGCTGCTTCAGGGGCGTGTTCCTGTCAGGTGGAACTCTGTATAGAGGAACATGTGGGCTCGTTACAGTCATTCTGGATCAAACCGGTTCCCGGCTCACCTTTGCAGCAGTGTGTGTGAGGGCTGACCGGAGTGTGTGAATACGTTGGGATGATGCAGATGGAAACATGGCCGCAGCGCCGGGCGTCCGCCTCGAGTGGCCACGTCTCCACATCTCCAGGTTGTAGTTCAACTCTTTGTCTCCAGCGGATCCTTGAGGTCCCTGCTGAGCCACACAGCCAATCACACGGCGGCTCTGTCTCCTGTGGGCTCGGGCGCCGCTCCCGTGACAAGTCAATTCAACACGTGTAAAAATGGCCGCGCTGCTTTCGCCACGAGGCTGCCTGATGCTGCTGGCCCAGCAAACCTGCTGGAGCTCCGAGGAGAAGCCAGGTGTTGCTTCTTACGGTGGAAACTCGCAGAGCAGAAAATTGGCAATAAAGAGCAAAGTAGTCCGAACTAACTACAGCGCAGAGCGGCGCAGGGCGGCGCAGGGCGGCGCAGGGCGGCGCAGGGCGGGGCCAGGCGGTGCAGGGCGGCGCAGGGCGGCGCAGGGCGGCGCAGGGCGGCGCAGGGCGGCGCAGGGCGGCGTAGGGCGGCGCAGGGCGGCGCAGGGCGGCGCAGGGCGGCGCCAGACCAGGCGTCAGCCCCGCATCAGAACGCCATCCGTTATGTGTCAGCACTTTATAAGTCTCTGTTCGGAGTCTCGCTCTGAGCTGGGGGTTATTTTCGTGACATGTGTTGCTTTTAACGGCGATTTATGGAGTCGGGAATGAGGAGAAACCTCAGTGGTGAGTGCACACTCCAGGGAACAGGAGAAGTGGAATAACAAAGAGTCGAGCGCCGTCAGAACCGAGAGGAGAACCCATCAAGGAGAAGTGTTTCTCCCAGCGATACGGCTGGATTTACATAAAGTCTGCTGCTCAGAACGGAGAAAACAACCTTCCTGCTGGTGTCAGAGCCGTGCTGAAGGAGAGGGAATCATGTGAGGACCACATCTGGATCTGAGTTACATCTGTCCCGTCCCTCCCTGGCTGTCCTCCAGGTGGCGCTGCCATTCAGAGCTCCGGCCGCTCCGTTCAGCCGCCCGGCTGGACGCCAAGGAAACACTCACAGCGGAGCCGGGGTAATGATGGAGAACGGCCGGGGAGCGAGCGGCGGCCTGGGCCTCCCCTAGAGCGGTCCACACACACACACACACACACACACACGCACCAGACATCACACATACTTCACACACACTTCACACACACTTCACATGGAAGTCCTGCTGAAGCCTATTGCTTTGATACCACAGGGGAAATAAACGGCCTAAAATAGGCACGAGGGCAGGAAATGGATTTTATTGGAGAACTAATCAAGGGGGCCGTTTCAGTGGGGCACAATTTAGATTTTGATTGGATTCCTACTGACATCGAGGTTATCAATGCATCTCATACTGGGAGGGGTAATTTGATCTCTGCTGTCCGCACGCTGGTCTTGATGTATGTCCTGCTGCATGGGCAACGACTGCTGTGCATGTGTTTGTTACAGTTGCATGTGTGTGTGTGTGTGTGTGTGTGTGTGTGTGTGTGTGTGTGTGTGTGTGTGTGTGACTGAGCAGTGAAAACATGTCTCCAGTCTGTTAAAGGAGCCCAAACAGGAAAGTTCTCTGACTGCCAGGCACGTGTTTTATGTCCATTAATGTCCAGAACAGATTTAATGAAGTACATTTGCTATTGCTCATTTCGAAACTTGCATTGAACTACTATTGCACTGTGAAAACATCAGTACTGCTTCAGCAACAGACCACGAGGCTGGCCAGCAGGAGGAGCACCGGAGCACAATCAGTACCAATTAACCTCATTGTCATGTTTTGTGCACCCATGACGTCCGTCGCTGTGTTTCTGGGTGATGGGAGTGATCTACCGACTGTGCTGTGCAAATAAAGGATCCAGCGTCCACACATCCTGCCAGAGAGGGTGAGGTTTGAAACAGGTTCCCAGCCATTGAACTGTAACACACATGTAATTGTGCTTTAAAAGGCATGTGATTCCACTGTAATATGCATGTAATTAAACAACGCATGTAATTACGCTGTAATAAATGGCCGCATTTAAAATGCTGTAATCCTGTAATTACGCTTTAATATGCATGTAATTACACAACGCAAATAATTACGCTGTAACACGCATGTAATTACACAAAGCATACAACTACGCTGTAACGCACACATATTTACACTTTAAAACGCATGTAATTATGCTGTGATATGCATGTGATTACACAGTGCATATAATTACGCTGTAACATGCATATGATTAAATTCTAAAACGCATGTAATTACGCTGTAACATGCATGTAATTACACAACACATGTACTACACTTGAAAGGCATGTAATTGCACTGTAGCATGCATGTGATTACACTTTAAAAAGCATGCAATTATGCTGTAATATGCAGGTAATTAAACAATGCATGTAACTGTGCTGTAACACACATAAAATTACACTTTAAAATACATGTAATTACAATGTAATATGCATATAATTAAACAATGCATGTAATTACGCTGTAACATCCATATGATTACATTTTAAAATGCATGTAATTATGCTGTAACACGCGAAACACATGTAATTACGCTGTAGCATGCATATAATTACACTTTAAAAGGCATGTAATTACGCTGTAACACACATGTAATTACCCTGTAAAATGCATGTAATTACACGATGCATGTAATTACACTGTAACACGCATGTAGTTACACTTTTAAAAGGCGTGTAATTAAAACTCCAGAACGCCTGATTAAAACTCCAGAACACCGGATCAACAGCTGAACTGTCTCTTTTCTGCATCGTGGAGCAGGAGTCTCCCGTCCTGTAGTGAAATGTCTGTACCAGCAGTGGAGCAGTGGTTAGCTGTCTCGCTTCTCACTGAGACGGATGTGGGTTCAAACACCGTCCAGGGTCTTTGCTTGTGCTGTTAATTGGTGACACTAAATTGCCGCTGAGTGTGATTGGGACCCGCACCAGGAACCACTTTCAGGATCCCTCATCCAGCTGTTGAACATCGTTTGACCATTTTCAGAGCTTGAATAGTCCAGAATCCAGCCAGCTCTGATGGCTCTACAGAGTTTTACACTGAGAACGTCCGAGTCGGCTTTTCTGAGCAGTTGGTAGTTGAATGCTTTTCGTTACTATTGGTTTGTTTGCGTTGGGGGCGGGGCTTAGCCAAAGGTCAGTGTCTTTCGCCGCCTCGGCAGCCAGACCTGCTCGTGCTGCATCGGCAGCGGCGTTCCTCCCTCGCCGTGGGCGAATATCGCCGTCAGGAAGGAGCCCAGCTTGCCAGTTACAGACAATAATTAAGAACAGAATAAGCAATGAATTGGCCGTTAGCGAGCAACATAAACGCACATCTGTGAACAGTGTGTATCACGTTCACTTCCATCTGAATATTGGCTGGTACCCTGGCTCGGCTCATCAGAAGAGCGGGTGTCTGTTCTTTAATAGAACCTGACATCTGGTGTGCTGACCAGCACTATCTGAAACCAATTTAGCTCGTGATAATGTTGGCAGGCTGACAGCGCTCAGTCCGGAGAGCGCCGCCGTGTCAGAACCCGGAGACGTTAGCAGATGGCGTCGGAACGCCGGCGGAGAGATGAAGTGCTGACAGACTTCTGAGTGGATCGCTGCACCTCTCCTGGAATACGGGAGCTTTCTGTCTGCTTGTTCGACACTGAGAAATACTCCTAATATCCTGCTCAGCTGCGATGAGGAGCGGAGGCCTTCTTTTTAACGTGCAGGACTCTAATCCCATTTAAGCTGCAGCCAAAAACAGAGCAGAGCCAAGCGCTTTGATCGGCGGGCCAAGGCTTTAAAGACTGAGGAATGTGGGGTTGGGGCGGCTGCCAGGTGTACTCCACACTTTAATTAGGCCTGAATTGAATTACGTAGCAGAGATATAGAGTATTATGTTACTGATTAGCAGCATACTGTAACTGTGTTACTGTGGGGAAGGACAGGAAAGCTGAGGAGCAGAGAAACAGGAAGAGGCTCACGCTGCTCCGGCTGCCGGTTCAGGACCCGGCCGTTGGTTCAGGACCCGGCCGCTCGCCCAGCCGCCACCGAGTGATTTCATGCGCTGGGTGCCGCTGAGATTAAAAGCACTTCAGAGCAACATGCGATGTTTGCATGTGAATGGGAGCCATACAGGCGCCGTCACTTCACTTATCTTTTGTGGAAAACTGCGGTGAGGCTCTTGTCAGCTGCAAATAAGCCCATTGTATCCTGCTGATAAAAGGCAATCAAACAAAGTATATAATTGTGAAGTCAAGCATTAATTGCCTGTATAACCACCGCCTAATGCTGAAATAATTAAGAATGTGTCTTACTGGGGCCTGGCAATGCAATTATCACCTTGATGACTGCGCCGCACAAAGACGTTCAGAGCAGGGAGACTGAGAAGCAGAGAAGCAAATAAGTAAAATGACGGGGATAATACAATTAGAAGATGGCTGAGAGGGGAAGGAAACAAAGGGAGACAGCCTCCAGGCTGTTTCCAGCAGGGTTGCCATGTCTACACACTTCATTTGCATCCTCATAATGTCGCACAATTATCTTCAATAAGCTTCCCAAGCTGTGCTAAAAGCTTCTGCTCCCCTGATATAACTCTTCTAATGCTGTGCCTTGCTGGACTTCCTGGGTCCTGCTCCGGTCCGGTCCGGTCAGTCAGTCAGTCCCTCGCTCTGGATGAGTCGCTCGCCCCTCGCCAGCGTCCAACACACACACCACCGCACCGAACGCCGTACGTCACAGACACAGCAGTGGACAAAGTCAGCGGTCCGGGGACAGAGGGCGAGCGCTCCGGTCCTCAGGAAGGGATGAAATATTCAGCAGCTGATGTGCTGCTTTAATATTCATAGAACTGAACTATTATATTACAGAACACATTTTGATGGGAAGCAGACTGGAGGCCGCTGATTAAACTCCACTGTTTGATCACTATGCGGGGACATTATGGGGTATTAGCAGGGCCAGCCCGGGGCCCCTTCAGCAAACACCGAGGGCCTCGCTGCTCTGCGGGGCCACGCCGCTGCAGAACGCACATCTCAGCCCCACAGCAGCCAGAAAACAATCCGGCACCGGCTGCTAATGTGGCGCCCGGAACGCTCCGCCGCGGCACGAAGAGCGCCGCTGATCCATATTCATGTGTTTACAGGCGGAGCAGAGGAACCACCGCAGGCCGCCCGGACTCCGTAAACACGAATAAATCAGCGCGGTCCCCGTAGAACCCCGCCTCTGCATCCACTGCTGACTTCTCCTGCCAGTTTGGGTTCTAGTGTTTACTTTACAGAATGGAAGAGTTTAAACTGAAAACAAACAGCAGCTCCACAACACAGCTATAGGAGGGACCGTCAGAGGAACCGTCAGGAGGAACCGTCAGAGGAACCGTCAGAGGAACCGTCAGGAGGAACCGTCAGAGGAAACGTCAGGAGGAACCGTCAGAGGAACCGTCAGAGGAACCGTCAGAGGAACCATCAGGAGGAACCGTCAGGAGGAACCGTCAGAGGAACCATCAGAGGAACCGTCAGAGGAACCGTCAGAGGAACCGTCAGGAGGAACCATCAGAGGAACGGTCAGAGGAACCGTCAGAGGAACCGTCAGGAGGAACCATCAGAGGAACCGTCAGAGGAACCGTCAGGAGGAACCATCAGGAGGAACCGTCAGAGGAACCGTCAGAGGAACCGTCAGGAGGAACCATCAGGAGGAACCGTCAGAGGAACCGTCAGAGGAACCTTCAGGAGGAACCGTCAGAGGAACCATCAGGAGGAACCATCAGAGGAACCATCAGAGGAACCATCAGAGGAACCGTCAGAGGAACCGTCAGAGGAACCATCAGGAGGAACCATCAGAGGAACCATCAGAGGAACCATCAGAGGAACCGTCAGAGGAACCGTCAGGAGGAACCGTCAGGAGGAACCGTCAGGAGGAACCGTCAGAGGAACCGTCAGAGGAACCATCAGGAGGAACCATCAGAGGAACCATCAGAGGAACCGTCAGAGGAACCGTCAGGAGGAACCGTCAGGAGGAACCGTCAGAGGAACCGTCAGAGGAACCGTCAGAGGAACTGTCAGAGGAACCGTCAGGAGGAACCATCAGAGGAACCGTCAGAGGAACCATCAGAGGAACCGTCAGAGGAACCGTCAGGAGGAACCGTCAGGAGGAACCAGATATCAGAGCTTCAGGAGGTTTGGATGAGCAGAACCAGGTCGCTGCGTCAACGTCATCATGTAAGTTCCCGGATGTGTCCCTCCCACTAAAAGCTGGTAGAAACTCACCCGGTAAATTCCCGGGTCGAAATGCCGATGCCCTTTCCCACTGCCAGGAGGAGCTGATCATTAGCGGGTTTAAACGGGTTTTTTGGCCAGTGGAAAAGGGGTATCACTCACACACACACACACACACACACACACACACACACACACACTGGCTGGTCAGTGAGATCAGAGAGCAGGATCAGGCCTCCTGCTGTGACTCATAACAAGTTGACATTCTTCAAGGTCACAGGGGCTTCAGTGTGTGCGTGTGTGTGTGTGTGTGTGTGTGTGTGTGTGTGTGTGTGTGTGTGTGTGTGTGTGTGTGTGTGTGCACTCTAAAAGACGTGAAACTCTCCTCGGGGTGTTGAACACTTATCTAATTGGATTACTGGTCTTTTCATCCTGGGCTTTGAGCTCCGGCTCGGCTCTGGACCAGGTGGGGGATCCGGGCTGCTCAGACCTCCGCTGACGCCTCCTCCCTGCCCGTCCTCCTCTCCGTCCGTCCTCCTCCCTGTCCGTCCTCCTCCCTGCCCGTCCTCCTCCCCGCCTGTCCTCCTCTCCGTCCGTCCTCCTCCCCGCCTGTCCTCCTCTCCGTCCGTCCTCCTCCCTGTCCTCCTCCCTGTCCTCCTCCCTGTCCGTCCTCCTCCCCGCCCATCCTCCTCCCCGTCCGTCCTCCTCCCTGTCCTCCTCCCTGTCCTCCTCCCTGTCCGTCCTCCTCCCTGTCCGTCCTCCTCCCTGTCCGTCTTCCTCTCCTGGTAACCGGAGGAGTCTTCCTCTGTGGAGAGCTAACCAGGCCCACCTGGACCCCCCGGGGATCTGTTAGCAGTCTGAGCAGAGGTGGACTCTCCTGATCAGAACGAGCTGTTTTCATTCTCAGGATTCTGTAAAGCCACGTCTGGAAGCTTCCTCTCGTCTTATTTACAGATCTCCATCCAGACTTCAGGAAGTGGGGTTCTACGCTGGACTCTTGCTGCTTATGGACCAGGAAGATCGCAGCAATCTGGGCTACAAGGAGTCCCGGTGAGAGCTTTGGTCTGGTGAGGCTCTCTGGAGACGCCTGTTGAACACGTGAGGTTTGGAGCAGAGGTTCAGGTTGGACTCTGGATCGCAGCTGGACGGGAGGGGAAGGAACCGAGCGGCGTTCCGGTGGCGTGGCGTCGGACTGGATCGTCCTCACCGCTGTGCTGGCCTCCGCTCCATTGGTTACAGTCAGAGAAACACCAACTCAGCCTCAGAAAGAGCCAGGTGCCAAACAACAACTGCTATGAAACGGCTCACACTTCCCCAAGCCCCGCCCCCAAACGCAAATCAACCAGTAGCATTTAACTACCAACCAGAGATGAGCTTCCTTAAAAGCTAGCCACCTAGCATCCCAGATGAAGGCTGATGTTAGCCACTGGGATGAGGGTCACTAGCTAACCCAGCTGGCCAGGTGGCTCCAGGTCCGGTTCCAGAGGGAGCGCTTATCTCCAGGGGAGGGGCTATCTCCAGGGGAGGGGCTATCTCCAGGGGAGGGGCTATCTCCAGGGGAGGGGTTATCTCCCCTCATGATGTCATGAAGGGAGTTTCTCTGAATCTCCTGTTTGATCGTAAAAAGAGGATGCAGTGAGGAAGATGAAGGAGTTTCTTCTCCTCTGATCCTCCACAGGACATGAAGACACTGATCACTGAAATGTCCAGAAAGGGAATTTACAGGACCTTTAAAGTGGACGGTGGGACCTGCTGTATTACAGTAACGTCTTTAGACAGAAAACACTGTCCTCCTTGTCCTCCCTGGTGGACGTGCACTGTCTCCTGCTGTGTGGTGAAGACACCTTTGTTCTTCAGGAACACAGTGTTGTGTGTGAAGTCTGTCTCCATCAGCTGGACATGGTCCCAGCGCCCTGTGTCTGTCCTCACTGTAGAAGGTCACACCCAGCTTCCTGTCAGAACCCCTCACATGTACAAGTGTGTACAAGTGTGTGTGTGTGTGTGTGTGTGTGTGTGTGTTAAGTGCTTTAGATGTCAGCTGGACGCTGCGTCCCGGTGACGTCTCCCTGATCTGCTGAAGTCCTGGCGGGAGGCGTCCAGGCAGTTCCAGCTGCAGTAATGTGCTGACATGCAGCGGTGCCTGTGTGAGCAGAGGCTGTGAAACAATGAGCCATGTTTGCTCTGAAGAGGGAGAATTAATCTGCCCTTCTCTCTGCAGCTCCATTCAGGAAAGGTTAAAACAGATTGACCTCCCTTCAAATGAAATTAATTGTTTTTGGTATTCATTTTATTTGCCAGAGAGAAAAGCTGCTTTGCTGGTGAAATGTTTGCCCACATGTCAGCATTTCCACTTATTGGCACAACGAAACGCCTCCTTCTTCGCTCCAGAAGGATTTCTTCTGACTTGTAATACGCTGTTAAGCAGTGATAACATTAATTTCATTTCAGCAATATCAGGCAGATATAATCAACACGCAATTTGCTTAAGTGCACAAAACTATCCTTTTTGTTAGCGCTGCATATTTGCTGAGGAAATATTGCGTGCCGGAGCGTATTAGCAGGCGGCGCCGGGCCTTGGAGCCAGACCTGAGAGGTTCCTGTCACCGCCGTCAGCTGTGATCTTCCTGTCCGCCCGGACTGAGCCGGCGCTGCAGAGTGACGGATGTCGGCCTCATCATTCAGTCATGGCGGAGCGCGGCCGATCAGGCCCTGGATGGAGTGCACCGCATGAAGAGTGATGTATTCACCTCTCACCTTTAAAAGCCCCGATGGCAAGTCCCATCCAGCAGCATCCCCCCCTCCATCCAGCCCCGAGCATCCCTCAGGCCCGGCGTGGACGGGCGCCGCCCGCTGCCCGCCGCCTGCAGGTGACGACTCCTCCACTCACTCAGGGAACTTTGACTTATGAGGCGCAGTGCATTTAACCAGGCTAATGCAGGCGAGGGCGGAGCCATTAACCTCGGGATGGCGGCGGCCGGGCGCCGCCGCGCAGTCAGACTGGCAGAGGACCATATTTCACCACGACAGGCATTACCAATGAATAATTAAGTGTTTAATATAATGATCTGGAGAGAGAGAGAAAGAGAGGATGAGTAAAAGAAAGGCAGAGCGGAGGAGAAAATGGTAATTCCACAATTCATTGCCCTTAAAGCCTATCTGGCGTTATTACCCAGCAGCGTGGCGTGGGGTGGGGGGGGGCTTTGTGGAAACAAATAGGTTTTTGATGGCCCCGCCAGAGTGGTAACGGTTATTAGGCTGCAGAACTCTCTCATGATGGAAGTGGCCCCCTGCCGAGCGGAGATCATGAAATTTTAAGTGGGGAATTTACAGCGGAGAGCCTGCGGGACGGCGAGGCGTCGGGCCACGCCCGCCCGGGGACACGGGCGCTCTGCTGAGGCACGACGCCGGGCCAACGCCGCCGCAAATAAATAGTTAACAAGCCGCAGATAGCTGTGGCTCCGGCGCCGCCTTCCAGAAGGATCTGCGAACAGAAATATGACAACAACAAAGAAATGACTTCCTGCTGGGGTTCAGCGCCGCAGCGGCTCAGCCGACTCCCGCTGAGGTTTCCCCACCTGTCAGCTCACCTGGCTGGACTCGTGTCTGCAGCCATATGAGGGTCAGTGGATCTCCTGGTCCTCAAACCGAAGCAGTTCTGATCGTCCGCAGAGGTCCAGGCTGAGCTTCATTCATGATGACCACATTAGAGACGAATCCCTCTGCGGCGTTTCTCCATGAAACGTGTTTTCAAAGTGAAACATTTCTGATTGCGACGCGGCGGTGCTTTAAACCACGACGGTCTGAAGAGCTGCGTCGAGTTACGTCACCCGGAGCTGCTCTCAGCTCATTTGCATAAAGTAGAATCCAGACAACTTTATGCAAACGAGGCGTGGAGAGCAGAGGAGACAGGAGGAAGGTGTGAGGTCAGGGTCCTGGACGGGGAGCTGTAGAGCAGTGAAGCCACTGCTGCAGGAGCAGAACCTTCCAGAACGCCACGGCGCTGCTGACGGCTCCTCCTAATGAGAATGGATGCTAAGTGGCCAAACTTCTCAATCAACGCCGTCCTCCAAAAGTGAGCCAAGGACTGCTCTCTCGCCGTCCTGATTCTCAGTCGCCGCACGCCTCCAACACAGACGTGCACGTCTCCCCGCCGCCAGCACAGCGCTCGCTCTGACCTTTGGCATCATATATGTGTAGCGCTGCTCGGCTGTATGACAGATTCCTCTGCATATTCATGGCTACATATGGCCCAGCAGAACCAGGCCTGTCCTCCGCCGCCGCCGCCGCCGCCGCCGCCAGGCGCTTCATTACCGCCTCTTCTGAGTCGGGTCCAGGCAGACCCCCAGGATTCAGTCCTGAGTGTCTGCTGTGAGGGCCTGACGGGCTGAGTGTGTGTGTGTGTGTGTGTGTGTGTGTGTGTGTGTGTGTGTGTGTGTGTGTGTGTGTGTGTGCAAATAGGCAGTGGTGGGGAAGTGTGTCTGTAAATGGTGGGGGTGGTACGTGTGTTGCAGTGTGCTGTGTGTGTTGTGGCTGTGATCTCCTAGCATGCCTCCTCCTCCTCCTCCTCTTCCTCCTCCTCCTCCTCCTCTTCTTCCTCCTCCTCCTCTTCTTCCTCCTCTTCCTCCTCCTCCTCCTCCTCTTCCTCCTCCTCCTCCTCTTCCTCCTCCTCCTCCTCCTCCTCCTCTTCCTGCTCCTCCTCCTCCTCTTCCTCCTCTTCCTCCTCCTCCTCCTCCTCTTCCTCCTCCTCCTCCTCTTCTTCCTCCTCTCCTCCTCCTCCTCCTCCTCTTCCTCCTCCTCCTCTTCCTCCTCCTCCTCTTCCTCCTCCTCCTCCTCCTCTTCCTCCTCCTCCTCCTCCTCTTCTTCCTCCTCTTCCTCCTCCTCCTCCTCTTCCTCCTCCTCCTCTTCCTCCTCCTCCTCCTCTTCTTCCTCCTCTTCCTCCTCCTCCTCCTCCTCTTCCTCCTCCTCCTCCTCTTCCTCCTCCTCTTCTTCCTCCTCCTCCTCCTCCTCTTCTTCCTCCTCCTCTTCCTCCTCCTCCTCCTCCTCCTCCTCTTCCTCCTCTTCCTCCTCCTCCTCCATCTGCCTGCTCCACTCTCTTCTCCATGAATTAGAGACTCTACATCTGCTCTGGGCTACATTGTTAGCTGTGTTTGTTCGCTGGTTCTTCTGTTTATGAAAAATTAAAGCTGTTCTCTGCATCGGATCCTCCCCCCTCTGCTGCTCACAGGACGGGACCCGGGTCCAGACCGGCGCCGCGCCGCAGGAACGTCGACGGAGAACATCTGTTCATGGAGACAATGAGAGCATGGTCTACTTCCTCCGCTCACCACCCCTCAGCCAGCAGAGCCACAGGAGGAGGGGGTCCGGGTGAACACCCCCCAACACCACACCAGCATCCTGGTCCTGGTCCTGGTCCTGGTGTTTCAGAGAGCGGTCGCCGCTCTAATTCCGTTACACACTTCCCACCTGCCAGAGAATTCCCAGGCGTGTGCTTGACGTGCTTGCTCCTCTAAGTGGGAGCGGCGACGGCGGCGAGCTGCGGCGACGGCGGTGAGCTGCGGCAAGCTGCGGCGAGCTGCTGCGACTGCGGCGAGCTGCTGCGACTGCGGCGAGCTGCGGCGAGCTGCTGCGACTGCGGCAAGCTGCGGTGACTGCGGCAAGCTGCGGCGAGCTGCTGCGACTGCGGCAACTGCTGCGAGCTGCGGCGACGGCGGCAAGCTGCGGGGACTGCAGCGAGCTGCTGCGACGGTGGCAAGCTGCGGCGAGCTGCGGCGAGCTGCGGCGACGGCAGTGAGCTGCGCTTCCAGCCAGGAGACGATCTGTATGCCGGCAGACCAGCGGAGGGCAGGTTAACGGACATTTTCAGGGACACTGGAGCTAATTGGGGCAAAAGGCAGCGCAGGGCGGAGTGCCGGCTGGAATAATGAGCGTGATCAGAGGTTGTGGTCACAGCGCCGCCCTGCGCCGGGCGGCCAGGCCACTGGAGGACCCGTGTTTGTCTTTGACATGACCACGCGGGGCTCGCGGCGCTCATATCTGGCCGGGGTTTGGCGGCGGTGGCTCTGGCGGCTGAACAGGTGCTGCGAGGCGACGAGGCCATCAATCTCTCACCGGCCGTCTCTGAAGGCTTCAGGGTTAATTATCATCAAATAAGCCATTAAGGAGAGCGATGGAGGCGCCGGGTGTGAGGGGATGCTAACCTTGACGGGGGATGGCGGGGGGGGGGCGCCGGGTCCAGAACCCTCCTGAACACACTTCTGGAACCAGCTCCAACTAACTCCTGCTTTCACAGCAGCGCCTCTCTAACTGAGTCTGCAGTGTTTATCAGCAAGACGTTAGCTATGTCTCCGCCGGCCAATCAGAAAGCATCAAGTGGGACAATAGAAAGTCAGCGTAGCATCCCAGCCGTCACCGCCACAGTGAACTGTTTGGAGAGGACGAGTGACGACCTGGACTCATCCATACTCTGTTAACTTCCAGACAAGCTTCAGTGCGGCCTCCCCCTCCGTGAGCCGAGCCCAGCAGGAAGCTTCCGGCGCTGCGTCCAGTTTTGTCTCCCAACATGATTTACTGTAAAATAATTCCAGCGCCGCGCTCGACTTATCAAGAGGCGACACATGTTCAGGTAAAAAGTAACGACGGCAGCGGCAGAGGTGAGAGTGTGTGTTAGAATTATATAGATCCATATCTGAATAAAAGAGGCTCGTAAAGCGAAGCTTTACTGCGGCGCTCGTTCAGGATCCGTCTCCAGGAGGATTCCTTCATCGTGCATCAGTGGGAAATGCCAACAAGACGTCTTTTCCTACTCTTAACATATTAATTGGAGTTACAGCGAGCGTCAGGCGGAGCAGTAAATCCTACCGGAGGAGTCGCTGACACCGACCTCTGCAAAGCTTTACAGCGTGCTCACACCTTCGTTTATCTGCTCAACGGCTCCAGGAACACTAAAGCAGGACTGTTCAACCCCGCTGACCTGCAGGGCGGAGCCAGACCTGAGACAGGAACCAGAGAGGGACCAGGGCCAGACCTGAGACAGGGACCAGAGAGGCACCAGGGCCAGACCTGAGACAGGGACCAGAGAGGGACCAGGGCCAGACCTGAGACAGGGACCAGAGAGGGACCAGGGCCAGACCTGAGACAGGGACCAGAGAGGCACCAGGGCCAGACCTGAGACAAGGACCAGAGAGGGACCAGGGCCAGACCAGAAAGAGACCAGAACACGTCCAGTATGAGGCCAGGACAGGACCAGACCAGAGAGAGGGACCAGGGCCACACTGGAAAGGGGCCAGAGAGCGACCAGGATAAGACGAGAGAGAGATCAGAGAGAGACCAGAGAGACACCAGTGTGATACCAGAGCCGGTCTAGAACTAGACCAGAGAGAAACCAGAACGGGTCTAGAGTGTGACCAGAATAAGACCGGAGGTGTTATTCATGTTATTCATGGTGCACTCATCAAAACACAAAAAGACTTCCTCCCCCAAGATCAGCCCACACACACACACACACACACACCCCTCCCGGTGCCACTGGGACACGGCGGTGTGTGACAGGCTGTCAGCCATGTGTCATGTTTATGGGGTCACGCTCCGAGCTGGTGTGTGTTGTGTGTATGTAAATGTTAGTGGAGGGTCAGAGTTAATGCGCGTCAGGAGGAGCCTCACCTCGGAAGCACCGGCACCGTGTGGGTGGAGGCGGGTGGAGGTGGGTGGAGGTGGGTGGAGGCGGGTGAGGCGGGTGGAGACGGGTGGAGGCGGGTGGAGGTGGGTGGAGGCGGGTGGAGGTGGGTCAGGCACCGGCACCATGAGGGTGGAGGTGGTGACACCGGGCAGGCTCCAGATGCTCAACAACTTCTCCTTCCTCATGTTCCTCCCCTCCCTTGGTCTGACCGTGGCTTCGGGGGGATCGTCAGCAGGTCTTGCTTTCCAGAGGCAGATTCTCCATCATGATCCACTAAGTGTTCAAATAAAGAACCTCAGATACTGGAGCTGCTCAGTGCACACAGCCACGCTTCAGTTTGGGTTTTGATTCCGTTTCACTTCATGTTTTGTGTCTGAAGAGAAGATTTCTGATTTTTTGTCAAAACGGGCAAGAGAAGGATGAGAGACAGCTTGACGTGGACGAATGGTGGAGCTGGACCTCCGGCAGGGTCAGTGTACACGCGACTGGTCTGAGAGTCAACACAAGACAAGAGGTGAAGGAAGATCGTCTTCATGTTGGGTGAATGAATGAATGAATGAATGAATGAATGAATGAATTAATGAATTAATTAATTAATTAATTAATTAATTAATGGTGGATGGATGGATGGATTAAAGTAGGAGGGAAGTTGAATGAAGGAGTAAAGTGAAGGCAGCAAACTGTTTTTCAATGGTGAGCAAAAACACTGTTTGTGGTTTTATTTTAATGTGTCAGTGTGTTCGTTCAGTTGATTAACAGAAGAGAAGAATTCAGTCCAAAGCTAAAGAGCTGTGAGTGAAGAGTGAAGAGGAGTGAGTGAAGAGTGGAGAGGAGTGAGTGAAGAGTGGAGAGGAGTGAGTGAAGAGTGGAGAGGAGTGAGTGAAGAGGAGTGAGTGAAGAGTGGAGAGGAGTGAGTGAAGAGTGAAGAGGAGTGAGTGAAGAGTGGAGCGGAGTGAGTGAAGAGTGGAGAGGAGTGAGTGAAGAGTGAAGAGGAGTGAGTGAAGAGGAGTGAGTGAAGAGTGGAGAGGAGTGAGTGAAGAGGAGTGAGTGAAGAGTGGAGAGGAGTGAGTGAAGAGGAGTGAGTGAAGAGTGAAGAGGAGTGAGTGAAGAGTGGAGAGGAGTGAGTGAAGAGGAGTGAGTGAAGAGTGGAGAGGAGTGAGTGAAGAGGAGTGAGTGAAGAGTGGAGAGGAGTGAGTGAAGAGTGAAGACTGGTGAGTGAAGAGTGAAGAGGAGTGAGTGAAGAGTGGAGAGGAGTGAGTGAAGAGGAGTGAGTGAAGAGTGAAGACTGGTGAGTGAAGAGTGAAGAGGAGTGAGTGAAGAGTGGAGAGGAGTGAGTGAAGAGTGGAGAGGAGTGAGTGAAGAGTGGAGAGGAGTGAGTGAAGAGGAGTGAGTGAAGAGTGGAGAGGAGTGAGTGAAGAGGAGTGAGTGAAGAGTGAAGAGGAGTGAGTGAAGAGGAGTGAGTGAAGAGTGAAGAGGAGTGAGTGAAGAGTGGAGAGGAGTGAGTGAAGAGGAGTGAGTGAAGAGTGGAGAGGAGTGAGTGAAGAGGAGTGAGTGAAGAGTGGAGAGGAGTGAGTGAAGAGGAGTGAGTGAAGAGTGAAGAGGAGTGAGTGAAGAGGAGTGAGTGAAGAGTGAAGAGGAGTGAGTGAAGAGTGGAGAGGAGTGAGTGAAGAGGAGTGAGTGAAGAGTGGAGAGGAGTGAGTGAAGAGGAGTGAGTGAAGAGTGGAGAGGAGTGAGTGAAGAGTGGAGAGGAGTGAGTGAAGAGGAGTGAGTGAAGAGTGAAGAGGAGTGAGTGAAGAGGAGTGAGTGAAGAGGAGTGAGTGAAGAGTGAAGAGGAGTGAGTGAAGAGTGGAGAGAAGTGAGTGAAGAGTGGAGAGGAGTGAGTGAAGAGGAGTGAGTGAAGAGTGGAGAGGAGTGAGTGAAGAGGAGTGAGTGAAGAGTGGAGAGGAGTGAGTGAAGAGTGAAGAGGAGTGAGTGAAGAGTGAAGAGGAGTGAGTGAAGAGTGGAGAGGAGTGAGTGAAGAGGAGTGAGTGAAGAGTGGAGAGGAGTGAGTGAAGAGGAGTGAGTGAAGAGTGGAGAGGAGTGAGTGAAGAGTGAAGACTGGTGAGTGAAGAGTGAAGAGGAGTGAGTGAAGAGTGGAGAGGAGTGAGTGAAGAGGAGTGAGTGAAGAGTGAAGACTGGTGAGTGAAGAGTGAAGAGGAGTGAGTGAAGAGTGGAGAGGAGTGAGTGAAGAGTGGAGAGGAGTGAGTGAAGAGTGGAGAGGAGTGAGTGAAGAGGAGTGAGTGAAGAGTGGAGAGGAGTGAGTGAAGAGGAGTGAGTGAAGAGTGAAGAGGAGTGAGTGAAGAGGAGTGAGTGAAGAGTGAAGAGGAGTGAGTGAAGAGTGGAGAGGAGTGAGTGAAGAGGAGTGAGTGAAGAGTGGAGAGGAGTGAGTGAAGAGGAGTGAGTGAAGAGTGGAGAGGAGTGAGTGAAGAGGAGTGAGTGAAGAGTGAAGAGGAGTGAGTGAAGAGGAGTGAGTGAAGAGTGAAGAGGAGTGAGTGAAGAGTGGAGAGGAGTGAGTGAAGAGGAGTGAGTGAAGAGTGGAGAGGAGTGAGTGAAGAGGAGTGAGTGAAGAGTGGAGAGGAGTGAGTGAAGAGTGGAGAGGAGTGAGTGAAGAGGAGTGAGTGAAGAGTGAAGAGGAGTGAGTGAAGAGGAGTGAGTGAAGAGGAGTGAGTGAAGAGTGAAGAGGAGTGAGTGAAGAGTGGAGAGAAGTGAGTGAAGAGGAGTGAGTGAAGAGTGGAGAGGAGTGAGTGAAGAGGAGTGAGTGAAGAGTGAAGAGGAGTGAGTGAAGAGTGGAGAGGAGTGAGTGAAGAGGAGTGAGTGAAGAGGAGTGAGTGAAGAGTGGAGAGGAGTGAGTGAAGAGGAGTGAGTGAAGAGTGAAGAGGAGTGAGTGAAGAGTGAAGACTGGTGAGTGAAGAGTGAAGAGGAGTGAGTGAAGAGGAGTGAGTGAAGAGTGAAGACTGGTGAGTGAAGAGTGAAGAGGAGTGAGTGAAGAGTGGAGAGGAGTGAGTGAAGAGTGGAGAGGAGTGAGTGAAGAGGAGTGAGTGAAGAGTGAAGACTGGTGAGTGAAGAGTGAAGAGGAGTGAGTGAAGAGTGGAGAGGAGAGGAGTGAGTGAAGAGTGGAGAGGAGTGAGTGAAGAGTGTAGAGGAGTGAGTGAAGAGTGAAGAGGAGTGAGTGAAGAGTGGAGAGGAGTGAGTGAAGAGGAGTGAGTGAAGAGTGAAGACTGGTGAGTGAAGAGTGAAGAGGAGTGAGTGAAGAGTGAGAGGAGAGGAGTGAGTGAAGAGTGGAGAGGAATGAGTGAAGAGTGTAGAGGAGTGAGTGAAGAGTGAAGAGGAGTGAGTGAAGAGGAGTGAGTGAAGAGTGAAGACTGGTGAGTGAAGAGTGAAGAGGAGTGAGTGAAGAGTGAGAGGAGAGGAGTGAGTGAAGAGTGTAGAGGAGTGAGTGAAGAGTGTAGAGGAGTGAGTGAAGAGTGAAGAGGAGTGAGTGAAGAGGAGTGAGTGAAGAGTGTAGAGGAGTGAGTGAAGAGTGGAGAGGAGTGAGTGAAGAGGAGTGAGTGAAGAGTGAAGACTGGTGAGTGAAGAGTGAAGAGGAGTGAGTGAAGAGTGAGAGGAGAGGAGTGAGTGAAGAGTGGAGAGGAGTGAGTGAAGAGTGGAGAGGAGTGAGTGAAGAGTGAAGAGGAGTGAGAGAAGAGTGTAGAGGAGTAGAAAGCAGGGCTCTGCTCTCCGTCTCTCAGGACAGCATCACACTCCTCTCTCTCTTCTTTTCTTTCTTTTTAAAAACATGCTGCTCTCAGTTCCATATTTCAACCTTGCGTGTGATTTAAAGTCTTTCCTTCCTTTTGTAGAT
>NW_021941344.1:0-32393 GCF_902148845.1 Salarias fasciatus
TTCTGGAAAGAACATTGTCTTATATTCGGGCCATACGGTATTATTAATCAGAATAATGGTTATTTATTGTTAATAATGTCAAATAATCAGCTATTTGGGATTGGAGTAGACCACAGAGTGATTTAACCATTAACTTATTGATTAACAAGGTGTTATTAATTACTCAATAATGCCACAAATTACCAATTACTGGAAATGGGTAAATTACAGAAAATGAGCTGAGGGAGTTGTGTGAATTATGCATTCAATAAACCTGTGGGTTATTTAATTAATAATTCCGGGGCACCACCTCGTCAGAGGAACATTCATTACCAATTTTCAGTCTCAAAGATGGAAAGATAATTTAAGCTGGTGGTTAATCTTTGGATAAACACCGTTAAATTATCAGAGAAGGTGAGAGATCAAGCTCAGGCTGATACAACCAGGACATTTGTCTCAAGACCACCAAAAGAGAAGCATGAATCGTTAAGTTCAGTTAAAGAGCGTTAATTAACAATGTCTATTACTAATTAACACATATAATAACACAAACAGAACATTCAAAACTTGCAAGGTGTGTGTGAGTGTGTGTGTGTGTGTGTGTGTGTGTGTGAGAGAGCGTCTGGAGATGCACGGGAAGGGGCGTTAACCCGTTCGGAGCGTGGCCCGATTGGGTCGGCTGTGTGGTCCCTCTTCCTGGAGGAAGAGGAGGGGTGTGGGTGTGAGCGTGGGTGTGTGTGTGGCGGAGTGGCCACCCAAAGCGACAGGAGGAGTCGATCCTGATTTGCTCACGAAGTAGGCGTGACGCGGGTCACGCTCGGGTGTTCGTGAGTTTCCGGATCGCTGATGAGTCGGCACATGGGTGTCCGCATGCACATAGAGAGAGGGAAGAGAGAGGAGGATGAGGGAACGCCCAACGGGCGGTGCATCTGTGGACCCCGCGATCCATGCCTGCGTAGATGAGAGAGAGAGGGAGGGGGAAGAGAGAGAGAAAGAATGAGACGAGAGCGAGGGGGGAGCGTATGGGCGGCCGATATGATCAAAATACGGCGTCAGAGACGGCGTTCAAAGCGGCGTAAATATGGGCAGACGGAATGCCGCCTGGTCAAACCAGACGCCTGCATTATAATTTTATTCTAATGTTCTCCACCCCTGAACTTTGGTCAGCCAGTAAAATTTTATTTTTACCCAATCAGTGGAAACCTGGGAGACTGAAGCAGCTGCAGGACGAGCTCGATCTCTGGCTGTAGCTCCAGGACAGGAAGGAATATGGACTTCACAACCACAACATAATACTTGCGTTGCATTATGCTTATGCTTTGTTCATTTCTGATCAACATTGTTCGTTTATCATCATTATTCTTTAACAATCAACTTAATTTGCCGAAAAAACATGTTTTGTCTTTTTTCTCACTATTTTGGATGTGCATTTGGATCACATAATGTGTGCTTCTTTAAGTACTATAGTAAAAATATTAATGAAATGTAAAAGTACTATAATTAAAGAAAAGTTATTACTTTTTTAAATTACAGCGTACAAAATGTAATCGTTTGAATTACAAAGTCGATCTTCCAGTCCCAGTTGACACCCACTAGATGGCAGCAAACAACATTTAACCACAGAGGCGTCTGCTCATCGCTGTGGTTCAATGTTTCATTACTTGATCTTATTTATGTCTTGGGATTCGATGTAATTGTAAAGTACGTTGGAGTACCTTACTTATGAATTGTGCTCTATTAAATAAACCACCTGCTTCTATCTCTGTTCTCTGTCATGCACAGAGGTCAAGTGCACTTTTGTCTTGGTTGAGCTGATCTATAATTTTTTTTATGCCTTTTCTGTAAAGAACTTACACACTTCAGCAGTCAGAAAGGTCAGATTTTTGGTGCTCATGTAAATATAACACGTGCTTGATAATTCAATTAACAACTCATCTCACAAGCTATAATTTCCAAATTTAAAAAAAACGGGAAATGGAAAATCAGATTCAAGAATGCATTTTATTATTGAAAATATAGATTATTTCAAAAATAAATTGAACTGTAGTAAGTTGTCATCACATTACAAACAGTACGTGGCAAGTAGAAATTTCTAGATCTAATACGAAATAAGAAAAACAAAACAAAAAAAAACATTCAACTAAAATACAACCCTTCACAAGGCCCTCTCTTTCACAAACTGGGTGGCCTTGTTACTAACCACATTTCCCTGACAGCAATCATTCCCCAACAGGTGCCAGGCACATGCACAACAGTTCATGCCTCCACAAACTAGCGTTAATATGTTTGTTCAGTGTACAAAAACATTCAGTAAAAGAATGCATGCATAGAATTTTGAAATCATCTGGAGGCCCATAAAAGACACCTGGCTGGCTGGATTATTATTACCTCCGCCAAGTAGGTTATGTAATCACGTCAGTTTGTTGGTTGGTTTGTAGCAACATTACGAAAGAAGTTATGGACGGATTGCAATGAAACTTTGTGGAAAGGTGGGTCTTGGGCTCACTTAGAATCCATTAAATTTTGGTGATGATCTGGATCACTGTCTGGATCCAGGAATTGTTTTATTGTTGTGGTGACTGATTTGAGTTGTGGCAGAGGTCTGCGCTCGCTGAGTGCCAAATTGTAGTTACATATTTTCATCAAGGCAAAGACTCAAGGAAGGACAGCAGATTACGAAGCACAGTAACACCATGCTGCCTTCTGGACCCACTGAGGGGGTTAAACTGAGCTCTTACCTGTGCCATCACTACATCATCTACCAGATAATGAACATCAGGCACATGGACTCTGTCCTGCCAATCCAACACCTGGGCCACAACCTCCCTCTCATCGTCGTCGTTCCCACCTGCAGCAGCACCTGCATCAACATCTGCTTGGGATTCAGGTCGACTCGGAGCAATGACTGGATCCACGGTGCCCACAGGACCATTTCCTCCAAAAAGTTCCTGCATAGCAGTAGAAGGCCTCCTCTGTTGTTCAAGGCAACCACGAACAAACATCTGCAGTGGACTCAAGTATCTCTCAGTCCGTAATCCATGGTTGTTCCACCGATCAGCAAAGTCCAGCAGATCTCGGTTGGTTCTTGGCAGATACACATAGTGAAGAGCCCAAATGTTCATGTCACTGTCTGGATCAATCAGGCCTTCCTGTTCCAGAGAGCGGAACAAGGTGTAGTAGACGTTGGTAAGTCCGTGCCAAAGATCACCCCAGAGTCTTTCTATCCGCTGATTGTGAACGCTTCGGCCTTGTATCGCACTGCCTCTGTTTGCATCTCTGAAAATGTTCATAATCAAGGCCATGCCTGGTTCTCGCCTCCTCGGTCGGTCCTGACCCTTGATGGCACTCCATACCGGGAAACAGCATTAATGAAGCAGTCCAGAACAGTGGTGCTTCGGTTGTTTGAGGAAGCCTGAAGGAAGACAACAAGTCGACTGTATCCATCTATTGCCCCATGGATGACAATCCTCCACCTGTAAAACAAATTACATTTCAATTTAGTATCACAGATGTAATTTAATAAATTAAATATTGTCTTTATTTTTGCATATTTGAAGGCACAAAGTATGCATTTGGAGAAGTACACTGCCTATTTAGCTCATATTTGGCTGTCCTGTGCCATGATCTCCATGGAAACGAGTATGTGATGTACCCACTCCCAGTAAAGTTCCAGTCAGGTCTGAGGAGAAGGCGTTCAAATGTTCATGTTATCGAGATATGTTTGGTCATTTAATAATTACAGCTAGTACCATGTTTGTAACATTTTGTTCTGTCTCTGAGTTTTATTAGTGTTTATATGTTAAAGTGGGGTTTTCCTCTGGCGCTCACAACCCCCATTCACACTCACAGGATAAGATAAGCAGAACTGTGTTGTTTTCTTTAGTTGGGATCGCCCCAGCTGCATAGAAAAACTTTGTTCACCACTGCTCTTGGTGCTTTCTCTTGGGGAGACCAGTGCGTGATGTTACCTTGATGTGATCTGCATTTATTTCATTAGATATGTGGAACAGATTTCAGACTCAATGGTACTTTTTCATTTTAGTATGATGATATTACAGAAGCATAACGTTCATGTTTTACGTATTTTTCATATATAATGAATGATGACTGTTGTGACTTTATCATATTTATTAGCTGAAAGGTTATGTGGTGTGCCTTCAAATTTCTTTGAAAATTTAATCTTTTTCATTAGGACACCATAAAGTGTAAAAATGCGTATAAATGTGTTTTATTTGCTTATAACTTATTTAAATATAAAAATTGTAATGATTTTATTCTTTTAGAGGGTTTTCTGGTTTCTTGTGATGTTGGCTTTGTGTTATTTAGAGATGTGCATTTTAGTAAATATAAACATTGTTGTATATCCAGGTTTCTATTACACTAGTACACATATGTTGAGTGCTACAACATTTCTCACTGGTATTCAATATGAAATAACAATTGGATTATGAATTTGAACAATAAATAATTTTAAGTCCATTATTGTGTAAGAAGTCTCTCCTTCCAGACGTCAATTTGAGGTATAAACTTACCACACCAAATGTGTGCTTTGCATGCTCCTTATAAATGTAATAGTGGCAAGTCCAACTTGACATTGTGCAATTTTTCTGTTATTTCCAAAGTACCTTATGAGCTTATGGTTCCCATCCAGGTGCCATAGTGAATTGGGTCCTGCAACTTGGTAGGCACGTCGCTCTGGCCTTCTGCACATGGCTCGTAGTGCCGCACCAGCTGGGTTGGTCCGAATTATGCTGTCTCTGACCCTGCGTCGCTGGATACGAAGCCCCCTGGCTCGCAAAGCTGCTCTGATGAAATTTGGACCCACTTGGTCATTGCCAGCAACCACTTCTTGCACCAACTCATCCAGGTCATGGTCAGTCATGTCCGTGAATCTGGATCTTGTCATGTTCAAACGTCTGAAGGATAATACAAAATTCCACATGAACAGACTTGTTAGATATATCTGGAAAAAAAAACCCACCGATCACAAATGTCATATTCCTTAGATAGCATGTCATGCTCCCACGGCCAAGTATCGATTCAAATTTAAAGATTCGATTCCGAATCTCAGAATCTACAATCAATTGTCTTTGTTTGATTAGATTCAATACGATTTGTCTTATTAAAAAACAATAAGCATTTATACCAGAGAAGTGTCACGCTGCCCTTACTAATATGCCTGACAGAGCTAGAAAGTTCACACAAACATGCATCTTCCTGTGTTTGATTGATTAAAATACTGTCAACACTACTCACATGAGATATGTGTCACACAAGAAGACATGACTAAACGATGTATTGAAAGAATCACTTCCAGGTTTATTAATCGATTTTCGAGCTGTTCAGGGGATCGAATCACCGATTGTTTTAAACCCAGCCCTACTCCCAGAATATAACCTTGATTTTCCAATTTTAATAATTTTATCATGCAAATTTACCTTAAACGCCTAACCACTGTCGGCACAGAGACATTCAAAATCTCAGCCATGGAATGCACTGTAAAGCCACATCTCCTTAAAAAGGAGAGCTGTTCTGGACTGATGACATAGTGTGGTCGACCTCTTCCATCACTTGGAGTCTGTGGTGCTTGGTAGCTCTGACCACCTGCAAAGAAATGTATAACACTTAATTTACATTATAATGATGTGAATTATGAAAGTGGTGGTTCGTACATTTTAACAAACGCACATGCCATGTACAGTGTTGGGCAAGTAACTCTGGAAAATTTTGACTACAGCTTCACAGCTGACCAAGGAGCCTCAGTCCTGCATCAGTTTCAATTAATCAATTAGTCTCAATTACTAAATTTAAACAAAATTCCCAGAAACAATGATGTTTTTGGTCATGAAAAAGTAACTATAGTCCAGCTATGTAAGTAACTGTAATGAAATTATTCAATTTTCAAAAGTAAATTGTTACATAACTTATTTACGAACAAGTAATATGATTATAGTAGACATTGACTACTAAGCCATTACTACCCAACACTGCCCCATCCAGCAAGTTCATTGCAAGGTCTCTTTCAATGAGGGACACCCACCTTGCTGTCTTGGCGGATGTGCCATCCTGACCTCATCAATGTATTCACTCAAGTCTCTGAGAATAGCGTCTGCATTTGTTGGTGTCAACATTCTCCCTCTGGCCCACATCAGGCTTCTCTTCACAGTTTCCAATCTGAAACACAAAAAAATTAGAACTATGAACACAGGTAATGCATCTTCACCGGTTGATCTTTTCTGAAATAGCCCGGTTTCCATGTTTCCCACCAAGACCTCACTGTTTAAAGGCAGGAAGTTAGGACAAATCCAGGCTATTGCCGAGCACGGTGCGCCGCCATTTTGTTTTTGTTACTGGTGCATGGTCAAACTTGACCTAGTTCCAAGCAACGATCACTTTTAAAGTATACAGCTCTTAAGGCTTGTGGTATCTTCCTCAGTACTCGTTTCATTACACTTTCAAACACAAAGCAAATGTTTTTATCTGTGCACGATCTTACAGCATACAGGTTCCTATAGCTTTTAGCTACTGGCTAACTTTTGGCGCTCTAGATAAATAGTTTTCAATTAGCTTACTGAGCAAGTATCTGCTGGACTGCTTCTGGAGAAGGTTCGTACATGAGAAGTCGGCGTGTACAATCATTTACCACGAATTGGCAACAATTGATAAGCGCTCGCTGAGTAGCTTGTCGCGGCATCGTGAACAACAAAAAAAGTGTGTCCTCTGACGTCATTAAAGGGGCGGTGTTATGATTCCTTTTTTAAAAATTAATGTGAATGGAATGTAAAATTATTAATACAAAGAACAAAATAAATCATATAAATAAAACATCAACATTTTGATGTGCGATAATATTATTATGGACACACAGATGATTGGTTACGCTACACGTGTCTGATTGCGTCGCATCTCATAGGTCAATTTTTGGCGCAAAATAAAGCCCGCTTTTTATTGAATATCCACCCTCTTTTTGGTAATTTCTTCATTTCCAATGGCGGGATCGGACAGATTTACACGGAGGATAACATCGCTGCGAGATCGGATAAACAGTCGTTTTCAGGAAATTCTACAGCAGAAGACAGAAGATACTGTTTTAGAAGGGTAAGGTATATGTTCTTGTGTTAAAATGTCATCTGTCTTTCTTCATAAAGCAATATTTCCATGTCTGCGCTGGGAAAAGTAATCCTTAACAAATAAAGTTTCTATTAATCTTTAATGTTTTTATCTTACTTACAAAAATGAAGAAAATTGCAAGTCTAAATGATGGTACTGGTGATTAATATGAAAAAAAAAAAATTGGTCGGGCTCCCCTTCGATTACTCCTCGAACCTTACAGATTCTTTCTTGGATCCCAAATAGAGTGCAGAAATAAAGCTTCATCACCAGACCTTGCCATCCTCACTCCCAGGCTCTTGGTCAGTCAGTCACCAGTTTCTGTGGGCTCCTCCAGTTATGATTAAAGATGATCAAAAGCTGCATAAACCATTTTACAAGCAAGGTTATATGCATTCATATATAGTACTTTTCCACAAGATATCATATGTAAGGAAGCAAGTACTCAAATAAAATGTAAGAATTACCACAATAGATAAAGCTATCATCAGCTTCCTTCTCTCCACCAACCTGTATTTAATAATATAATGTCATAAAAATATAATAAAATAACTATTTGAACAGAAGAGTGCAGCATTAAGCTTTTCTAGTGTACAGCCTTCCTACAGGTCAGTTTAACAGTAGCATTCCTATACAGTATTTCACCATATTCTCATCATCATCGTCCCATGGGCATACATCAGCCCTGTTATTGCTGTTTTCCATATTGTTACTGTTATTATTATTTAATTTAGTTTTGATTAGTTGATAATGTAATCTATTAACCTAGGCTTCTTTTCAGTTTCACTTGGCTTTTAACTTGTTTTAGTCTGGTATAGAAATTACCTTGTTTTCTGATGTATATATAAGTGATTCTTTAAAAATGTTGGGGTTAATGGAAGAGGGTTTTTCTGAAGGCAAGATCTGATCTAACATCTATTGTATTAATTATTTGTATCTACATTATATATTAACATTTTAATATACTTTTTTATTTTGATTGGAGGCTCAACATGTTTCGGACTGGAGGTGGTGGGCCAATCCGGAGGCAGAGGGCCACTCCAGAGAAAGACAGGTCACTTACAGAGTTGCTGTTCTGAGTAATCCCCACCTTACTCGTTTGACAACACCTGCAGGTATGTCACGTTTATCAAATGTTATTAAAAATCAACAGTATACATTTTGGATCACATTTAAGGTCTGTTTATCCATCACAGATGCAACTCCGAGTCAAAGCATGACATTCCGTCTGAACATGTCTTCTGAAGCCTTCAAACAGGCTTTAAAGACAAATGTAGCTGGATGTCCAGAAAACTTCGACCTTTGTCGCGTCAATGGTGCCCGACAAATCATCCCCATCCGTGAGAGTTCCCCAGCCGAGCTGCATTCCAGCAGGATTCTGAACAGGAGTGCCTTATATTTACTGCCAAAGGTTTGTATCCTGTCCGTTTAGTGTCTCTTTTGTAACTTTACCTGTTCCGCTGTCTGTGTTGGCAAGCTTGATGCAAACTGCCACACTTGTGTTTTCTGATTATCGCCGGCACCCAAATATCGGTTGATCTCTAGTCTGCATATAAGGTCCTCCACAATACTTTCAAAGTAACGGATACTTTTTTTTTAAGAGCACCTCTCCAAACTCCCAGCCTGCTCCACAATTACCACAGACCAGCCAGCTCGCTGTCGCCCAACCCCAAACTGCAGCTCCGCCAAACGGATCTCCTACAACTGGATCTCCTCGAACTGCATCACGTCCAACTGCATCTCCTCCACCTGCTCCAGAAGAACGAGCTCCATCGCCCACCACTCAGCTCGCTCAGCCAGCCTCCATCTGACAATCAGCTTTCCAGGTAAGTATTTCTGAATTGGGACATTTAATTGAATTGAAATGTCTGTAAGCAAGACATATGGAAAGTTAATATGCAATATTCTGTTAAACCTTTAGGTCATCTGATGTAGCTGATTGCCTGGAAGCATTACGGAACCAGATTCGTTGGGAAGCACCCTCAGCAAACCAAATAAATGCAATTCGTGGGGAGGAGTTTGATTGCGCCCTTCGGGCCTTCAGAAGGGCAGCATTCGACCCCAGTTCAAAAATTGATGTGGTGTTTGTTGACACTGACGGCAATGGCGAGGGTGCAGTGGATGCTGGAGGGCCCACCCGAGAGTTTTCCCACCTCCTAATTGCTGCAATGGAGAATTGCAGTATATTTGAAGGGCCAGAAGGCTGTAAATCACTGGCGCTGGATGTTGTTTGTAAGTACATATTCAGATATAATAAATTGTGGTTTATACTGCTTTTTCTTAAATTGTATATCTCAATGCAGCCCTACACAGAAATACTTACGGCAGGCTGGCCGCATGGTGGCTGTGTGCCTTGTTCAAGGCGGGGTGTGTCGTGGAGTTTTATTTTAAAAAGTATCCTAGGCCAGTCACGGTGCAAAAAACCCCACAAACTATATTCCAGAAAAAACGTAAAATCCTCAAGTATATCCACTCTTGGTTCTTGAAGTCTTCCATCGTAGTTCTCCTCAGAAAAATCAGGCAGAGTCAGAGTCAGAATGCAAAAGGAGGACTTTATTCCCAAAAAAACCTCCTGGCAGCCAGGTTGACCAAAAGAACTGACGCGCGGAGCGCTCTCCGCTCCATCTATTTATACTATTTCTTGGGACTTCGTTGCTGCTTAATTAATTCTTCGTCAAGACACAATTGTTCAAACCATTCGTTGAGTCTAAGTTGAGTCTTCGTCAAGACACAATTGTTCCCCCCTCCCTACAAAGGTCAATGTCCGTGACCCCTTGGGAGGCCCTCTCTGCCTCAATCAAGTCTCCATCAAGTCTCCATCAAGTCTTCCCAAATGCCAGGTGTTGTGCAACAAATCATAGTGTCACATTTCTTGTCCAATGAGCCTCAATGCACCAGAGGGAGACAGAGAGACAATTGACCTGTAGTCTTGACTTTAGAAAAAACAAACTGTCCAGCTGCCAAGAGGCTGCCGTAAAAATGAAACATGACAGGCTGGCGAACAGAAAAAGGATACATCTCTTTTCTACGCCTGTGTCCACTAGCATACTATAACTAACAGACAGCATTACATGAACAATAGTAAATAACATAATTTAATAAGCATGATGTAAAGAATATTATAAAATTATTCTACATTTCCCCCCTTTGAGACTAACAAGTCTCATACTACACCACTACAACTAATCAACAACTTATTCATAGCAAACACAAGCATTTGTCTGTAAGCGTGTAACGGCAGTATTTAACTGCGGCACATCTTGCACCTTTCCAAAAAGGTTATGTGGTTTCAGCACACACGTATGAATATACTAAATCATCTACATAAAATGATTAATAACATGATACACATTCCCATAAATGATCAATACTAAGATTATATTACTAACTTCATAGAGATTATAATACTAACGGTTAACCATCCACTATCAATCAATCTCCTGACTGAACCCTTCCCAAGAGGGATACAAGCAGCAGTACACTACTCAGTGAAGCTTGGGGTATTATTGGGTGCAGCAGGAACCGCATCCTGCTGCCAGCGGAAATGCCGAAGAGCAAATCATCTTTTGCGAGTGGCAAGTATTGATGCACACAGTTACGTGGTGTATCTTCCAACACCTGACCGTCTTTCATCATCTCTCGTACATCATTCAAAGGCATGGTGGCAAGGTCCTCCCGAGTGTAAACACAAACTGTCAGATCCTACAGGATCCTACACGAGCATTGGTGTCAATGTCACTGACGTCACTGCCGTCAGATGATATTGGGTCATAGGTTGGGGGAGAGGTGTCTCCCTTGGGTGTCTCAGGGTTCGGACCCGTGTGTATTGTCGGCGTTCCTTGCTCCTGCGCTGGAGCGCATCCCGGTGGACTCTCGTGGGCGAAGTCTGCTGGGTCCTGGTTGTAGATCCCCAATCGTCAGTTGCCATGGGGCAGGCTCCATCTGGAAGACACTGTCCGACGTCCTCTCCCCTGTTTGGTCTCGAGTCATCGATGGTATGTTGTCCAACAGGAATGTATTCCCGTCAATATTGCTCCACCATGATTTTCCCTATAAAGACAAATAACCCATTAAGCATTCTTCTAATGGTATCCACCATCGGCACATTGTTACCTTTTTCTTTTTTTTTTTTTTTTTCCATAAACATTTTCTTCATTGTTTTCCTACTCCCCCTATCTGGAGTTCTCCAGCAGTAGCTAGCACTCCACCTACTGTGGGGTGAGGTAGCGTAGCAACCTTACGGTCGCAACAACCTATTGGTTGTGTTAAACTTTTTCATAATCTATATCTTAACTCCTTCTCCTGACTCTAAATCTCCAGAGCCTATTTGTTTCTAACTTAGTTGACTCCTCACTGAATCACTCCTTTGCCTACTTGGTAACAAACCTCTACTCCTAGTTTCTTTGCTGCTTTGTTGGAGATCAGTCTTTAAGATCTTATTTCTGTCTGGCTGCGCCTAATCTGCAGGGGAGGCATCATCTTTTCTCTTCCTGTAGGCGCCTCTTCCCTGTGTGGAGGTATTACCTTCCCCTTCCAGCTCAGGTGGTGTCTGCTGATGCTCCGAGGGCGGTCTGCCAGCCCTGCAGCAGTAGTTTCAATAGAAACAAACAGTCTTACCCTCGACGTCCAGTGCAGTGCAACTTGGTCAGGACAACTTTGAATGGACCTCCTCGTCTCAGTTGGTTCCAGTCCCTCTGAAACCTTTTATGTATACCCCCTCTCCAGATCACACTCATTCTAGAGATGGTGTGATTTCAGCCTCTCCATCTTCTTTGGCCCCTTTTACCTGTTGAAAAATCACCTTACAAATACAGGACAATTGTTGAACATAACTTCTCAGCTGTTCACAAGATAGACCTTCCAAAGCCCCTTCAAAAAAGGTATAGGCATGGGTCTCCCTATGCATATTTCATGCAGTGTTAGATGGGTTAGTGTGTTAGTTTAGTTTGACAACACTTAGCAAAACATTCTTAGACATCTTAGTTTGTTCTCTCTGTTCGCTATGAACTTAATTCCCTTAGATTTCAAAATTCCCTGCGACTGTTGGTTATACACATCCAAACTTCTGCTTGATCCCAAGTATTTTCATAATACGTTTTTTACCTCCACCACAAAGTGGGATCCATTGTCTAGACTACATGTGTCAGGAAAACTAAACCTTGGGAAACCTCTCTACACAAAACTTTGCTACAGATCCACTGTCTGGTGCATGGGTTGGTACTTCTTCCACCCATCCCTTTGTGGCCCATCCAGGGTGTTCATGGTCATACCCCTTAAGCCACACCGTTTTTCCTTGCAGGACTGCCTTGTCCTGTGCTGCTATAAGAAAAGATAAAAGTTAAGGTTTACAGTCAACTGCAATTAGTATGGGGCACATACTTACCCCTGCTGCCTTTTTTCTCTTCATCAGTTAATTGATTACCTTTAGCTATTAAGTTGTTTGGCTTTTGATTGGCAGGGCATTCAATCACTGTAACTGCCATCGAAAGTAACATTACTTGTAAGAGTTTGGCAATTTCATCTGCATGGGTGTCCTAAAAGCCTTTATTTCTGCCAATTGGGCAGAGCATGGTTTTCTCAATTTAGTACTTTATAATTCCAAAAAGGTGCCATCTGGCTTTAGTTCAATTATGGCAAAACCCACATGGTTATCCATGGCATCCTTAAAACAAGATCCATCCATAATTAAAGTCACATCAGCCGTTATTGGTTGGTTGTGTAAATCATCACATTCCCTCATAAAGTTGTCTGTTTCTTGTCTACAGCCATATTGGATACCCTCATCAGGAGTTACCATTTTAGTGGCAGGATTCACCACGGCGCACTGCTGGATTGTGAGCTCAGGAGCATCAAGAATAACTTCATTACCTAGAACTGGTGCCGACTGAAGGTCCTTTTTACGTTTAATTGGTCTGCAGCTTTTTCAGTGCACGTAATGGAGCTTTTTTTTTCTTCCTTTTTTCTTTTATTTTTTTTTCCAGCATAGTCAGTTATCCATGGATGGTTATATCCAGTCATCCCCAGAAAGGAAAACATTTGTCCTACTGTTTGTGGCTGCGGAGCTCTAGTTATAGCCTCTATCTGATGGAGCTATGTTTCTTTTTCCTATGTCATCTACATACTGCATTACTATGCTTGCAACATCTAACTGCTGTAAGTTTCAGGCTAGTATGCTATCAAATACTGATGGACTTTCTACATAACCTTGTGGAAGTCGAGTATACGTATATTGTTGCTTCTGATATGTAAAATCTAAAAGATACTGTGATTCCTTATCTATCGGCATACTGAAAAATGCATAACAAAGGTCTATTACCGTATACCATTTAGTATCTGGTGGAACATTTGACAACAACGTATGTGGATCAGGGACAACAGTAGTCCCAGCATCGACAATGGCATTGACAGCTCTTAAATCATGAACCAACCTGTAATCTGTAGAATTGTTTTTTTCTTGTTTGGAAGATTAGTGTGTTTCATTAACTTTTTGTTTTAACTAGCACTCCCATTTCTAGTAATCCGTTTATGGTTGGTTCAATGCCTTTGATTGCATGTTGCTTCAATGGGTACCAATTTCTGTTTGGCAGTGGATGAGTTTTACTGATTTGACTCTGCCCCCATCAGTCTTATGTCTTGACCATACTTCCAGTGACACTTGTTGGAGAATTAGCTCTTCGTCTTCTTCGAGAGTTGATTGAAGTTCTCCATCTGTCAGATCCAGTAGATCAGGGTTGTTGGTTTTTTCCATCATCTGGTTGTTGGCACCTCATAGTGCTTGATTCTTCCATTTCCTTGTCAGGGAAATCCACATACCCCATCTGGTATGCACATTATGTTGGCTTGTAGTTGGCATAAAATTGTTGGCTCCATCCATCTTGAAAGATCATGGGGTTTATGCCATGGGTCTTCAGTCAGGCCTACAGCAGCTAGCTAGAGGCCTATACAGGATCCATAGATCCTACTGCAGCCTCCGCAGATGAACTCATTGCAGTGTGGTTGGAATGTCATCTGTCTCCACTGTCTGCAGAGTCTCTTCTTCTCCAGCAGGCGTCTCTCCTTGCCTGGCAGCTGGCTGTGTAGCCCCCCTTCTTATCCCTCTTCTTGGAATTTGATAGGTGGGTGGAGCTATTAGGAGCTGTGGGCCTGGCGGGTGTCAGCTGTCTCCACCTCCCGTCCAGCCAAATCCATTGCAGCATTCCTTGCTCTTGATTTACTGTCACAACTTGCTTGCACTGTTCTCCAAGTTGCATTGCTGTCCATTGTTTGTCAGTTCTTTATTCAGATCTTCTTCTCTTCTGTTGCTGAAATCTTCATCTTCATAATGCTTGATGTTTGATGCCATTTCGTCACAACATTTCTCATCAAAGACTCCTAGAGGCCATTTTTCCCCTTCGGGAGTTCTGTTATTCTATTTTCTATACATTTTAGAATTTCTTTTTCAAATTTTGGGTGCTGTCATATTAGTACCTGTGCCTCCTGTTGTCCTCTTGATCCATTTTAAATCCCTTGACTCTTTCCACACAGCTTCTGTGTCTGTGGGGGTAGTTTATATTAGTACAATAACTTATTTATATCTATATATATATATATATATATATATATATATATATATATATTTTTTTTTTAGAACTGCTGTTCTCAATACTAGTTCTCTAATATAATCATTAGGCATGCTGCGGTTCTCTGTTTTGAACCAAACTCTTCTGTACGACATACATAGATCAATTTGCCTATAAACCACAGTCTGTCGTTGCTTAATTAATTAATTTCTTACAGTTGGCCACCTACTTGTAGAACAGATCTCTATGTCTGTCTTAAGCACTCTGCTAAGGAAATCCCCACCCTACGAGTAGCTGTCCAATCACTGGCTCTCTCACACCCCCCTCCTGCCTATGTGTGAAATCTGAGCCAGAGGAGCAAGAGGAGCGCTCACCTACAGATCGCAAATCACCCGTTTCAGAAAGCCATGGCGAGTGAAGGAGTGGGGAGAACGAGAAGGAAAAGTTTGTCGAGGCATTTTTAATTTTAAATCTGTGTATTTTCTCATGTAGTTACATTCAAAACTTCAAAAAAAAAAGAAAATACATTTCGTTTAGTCTTTTCTCTTTTTTTTTTCCAGGATGCAAAAATACATACTGAAATAAAACCGTAAGCCTAAACTGAGATACGAACCACCATGGGAAACCTGTTACCCTTTCATGGAATGACTGATATCCAACCATGGATTTTACTGCCAATCCGTGCCGTAATAGATTACTTAGCAGCAAAGTGGCTTGCCTTGATGGTGCTTCACTTCAGCTGCGAAGATAACGCATCCAGCCCCCCTGCATTCCAGCAGCTCCTGATCCCCGTGTCCAGAGCACGTCGGGGAATTCCCCTTGTACTTGTTAGAATAACACATCTGGTCAAATGCCACAGTTTTCTGAATGATTTCCTGCCGATTTTACCACAATTCAACTTCAGTTTTCGTTTTTATATCTACATTCTATCCAATAAGTTATTTCATGCATCTCAATATCTCTTCTATGTTCTCAGGAGAGTAATAAATACTCCTTATCACTGCTGCCTCTCACTCACTAGCAGTCACTCCCCCAGGTTGACTCTATTCTCAGCGTACTCTTTTACGCAGCCTGTACTATAGGGTTCTAAATTCGATCCATTATTTTCTGCCATCATCCCAAATACAATTTCCTATCTATAATCCATACCCGTCTCATAAAAAACTTTAACGTCACAAAAGCTGAGCATGTAAAATACTCTTTAATAGTCTTGTTTGAAGGCAAAACTGCTCTAACTTTTCCACCTTCACAATTTAGTCAGTCTTTACTGTCTATTTACACTATTTATCATTTTGCTAAAATACCCTATGATTACATGTGCATTTTATTTACATATGTACTTTTTTTGGCCAAAGTTTCTACTCCTTTTACCATCTGCTCTCCTTCAAACTCTCACAGACAGTCTCATATGCACAGTCACCCCTTTTCCTTTCCTCACATCTTTCGAACACTCACTTGCACTTTTTTTAAACACACTCTCCCAGACATAGACACAATTACCTCCTCCCGTCAGAAGGTTTTTTGTTTTACAACCACCCTTTCAGCCCCAAAATTCGCTTTGACGGTCCAGCTCACAGCTGAGCCGACAAATTGACCTTTGGCGGTAACCGCAGTTGGGATAGATCCGTCCGTACTCGACCCCTCCTGGAGTCTCTTGTGTACACTTTCTCTCCTCTCCTGGGAGAAGGCTTACTGGTTTACAACCTACGCTTCAGACCCAGAGTTCACTTTGACAGCCCAGTCTCTCAGCTGAGTCAACAAATTAACCTCTCATAGGTTGGACCAGCCGTCCGTAAGGGACCCACTCCTGTTTTACACCCTCTCCTCTCTTGGAAGAATTTATTTATGGCAGAGATTACCCATTCAGCCCTAAGGTTAAATTACACAGAACAACACACTCACATCCAAAATAGTATGGAGTGCTATTTGCTTAGAAAAACTTCGGCAACCATTTAGACATAAAAATTATGAGTAATTTTACCTTGACTATCTCCAAATAAACATCACTTAACTGCAAAACTCTCTTTTTTGTTTTAATAAAGATCACTAAAATTTTAAAGTACTTAATCTTTTCTAAAATTGCCTAAATTATTTTCTTTAATTTAGTTGAGTAAATGTATGTTAAACATAGCGTTTTCTATTTAATATTCAAACAAGCAAATTTGCATGCATTTTACTCCATGTAAAATTTAGAACATTATCTTAAGTATTGATTTACAGTTGTTCCTGTCTAGCAAACCTTAGCGGTATCCATCTTCACACTGGCGCTTACTCCCCTCTTAGGAGATTATCCTCAAGTGGCTCCTACTCTTATACTTAGCCGACCCTTCTCTAGCCGCGGTGTCACTTCCCCCTCAGAAGTTAAGACACATAGCAGCCTGAAGACAGTCCGCGCATGCAAGCGGCCCCTTTTTACCCTTTCTGCACCATGGTCATTACTCTTATGCAATTTGGTCGTTCTTTGCATTCTGACTCTGAACTCCCCCTCTGAATTTCTTTTAAATCAAATTGTCTTTTTATCTTTAAAAATCACTTTTTAACTTTAACTAGGTTCTTTTGGATTAATTTAATCCGGTTTTAGATTTCACCTGGGCAGAGACCAGACATAAGCACACAAAAAATTTAGACGCAGAATAAATTAATCTGCTTACCTTCAATTGTTGTGGCCACAGTGTGCTGAATCAGTCCTCCTCCACAGATAAAAATCAATCTCCGGTTACTCCTCCTGGCTGGCTCGCCAATAAGTCGTGGAAATTATTTTAAAAAGTATCCTAGGCCAGTCACGGTGCAAAAAACCCCACAAACATATATTCCAGAAAAAACGTAAAATCCTCAAGTATATCCACTCTTGGTTCTTGAAGTCTTCCATTGTAGTTCTCCTCAGAAAAATCAGGCAGAGTCAGAGTCAGAATGCAAAAGGAGGACTTTATTCCCAAAAAAACCTCCTGGCAGCCAGGTTGACCAAAAGAACTGACGCGCGGAGCGCTCTGCACTCCATCTATTTATACTATTTCTTGGGAGTTCGTTGCTGCTTAATTAATTCTTCGTCAAGACACAATTGTTCAAACCATTCGTTGAGTCTAGTTGAGTCTTCGTCAAGACACAATTGTTCCCCCCTCCCTACAAAGGTCAATGTCCGTGACCCCTTGGGAGGCCCTCTCTGCCTCAATCAAGTCTCCATCAAGTCTCCATCAAGTCTTCCCAAATGCCAGGTGTTGTGCAACAAATCATAGTGTCACATTTCTTGTCCAATGAGCCTCATGCACCAGAGGGAGACAGAGAGACAATTGGCCTGTAGTCTTGACTTTAGAAAAAACAAACTGTCCAGCTGCCAAGAGGCTGCCGTAAAAAAAACATGACAGGCTGGCGAACAGAAAAAGGATACATCTCTTTTCTACGCCTGTGTCCACTAGCATACTATAACTAACAGAGACATGCATTACATGAACAATAGTAAATAACATAATATAATAAGCATGATGTAAAGAATATTATAAAATTATTCTACAGGTGTCACCCCATTTCTTCTCCAAGCGGCTGTACCAGCAAGTAGCCGGGGTGCCAGAGGATCCGGGGGCCATTGAAGAGGTGTGGGATTTCACCCTTCGTGGGAAGTTGGAGCAAGTAAGTTCTTTTATTTTTAATTAATTTTCATTATTTGTAGATATTGTTTGATTTTATTTGATTAGTCCAAGGACAAGAAGTCAATGTGTTGTATGATTGTGACTTTTCAGATTGGACAAGCAGACACTCTGGAGGGGCTTCGGCAAGCCATCGCTGAAGCTGCCGATGAGTTGGCTCCAATGGGATGTCTGAAAAACGTCACTGCAGCAGAGGACAACAATGAGCTTGTGCAGGCTGTGGCAGACTTCTACTGCAGTGGACGTCTGCAGGCGGCTCTTCAGCAGTGAGTATGCAGTTTCTGCTAAACAAAATATGTTCCTTCCAGAGGTGGGTAGTACTTAGTTACATTTAGCTAAGTACATGTACTTAAGTAACTACTTTATGTTTCCCCCAATAACATTAAACATCCTCGACGTCAGTGTTTCTCAACCGTTTTGGACCGGGACCCAAGCACAACAATTGCTCATGTACCTCATAGGGCTCCCAGCCCCTGGGTTGACAAACACTGCTCAACGTGACACTGTGTCAGCTCAGAGGGGTAACCATAGCAACAGGCTCCTTTCAATGTGCGGCAGACTGAACAGTTTAAAAACTCATCCATCCCCTCAGCTATTAGGCTGTACAGCAGCTGTTTGAACTAAACTGAGCGACCTGAGTACTTTATTACTATAGTCAGTAACTATGTCTTATATCTATCTCTCTATCTTCTCTTTTTTTTCTATCTATATCTATTCTATCTACTTTATTCTGTCTATTCTATCAATCTGTTATATCAATCTATTCTGTCTACTCTATCTATTCTATCAATCTATGTCTGTCTGTCAATCTATCCATCTTCTCTGTCTATCTTCTCTGTCTGTCTGTCTGTCTGTTCTATATCTGTCGATCTTTCTATCAATTGGAGAGAAGGGAGGCACTGAAGAGGAACAGAGTGGTGTTGCTTTGCTCCTGAACTTCAGTTTAATATTAAACTTCATATAATAAAGCAAATGTACTTTTGACAAAATTAGTTTCTAGTTGGAAGGAAGTAAACTTTGAAGTGGCACAAGCTTCAAGTGAAAGAAGAAATAAAATAACGTTGTACCTACTTCAATAAATACATTTCTTTGCTTGACCTACCTCTGGTTTCTACATTAGGGTTTTTTTTTTGTTTGTTTTTTTGCTCCAAATTTGTTATGTCAGTGAAATGTCTTTTACTTTCCAGGTTTCGGGAGGGTCTGTCAACACTGGGCCTTCTGGAGGAGATCATGCTGAACCCTGAGGGCTTTCAGAAAATCTTCCTCCAAGATGACACATCACTCACAGCTCAAATGCTGACCACCCTGTTTACGCCCGTCCTGAGCCCTTCTGGCTCAAATAGGCGAAGGGCAGAAACCAGAGCGGTGGCCTTCTGGCGGGACTGGCTGCTGGAGGTTGAAGGTAGGTACAGGCACCTTTTCTTCCATTTTTACATATTTTCTAAATGTAAATTGATATTTTTCCCCATCTATGCACAGGAGGAGAAATGCCAGTATCACTAGCTGATGTCCTCATTTTCGCAACGGGCTGAAGAAAATCCCAGCTGTGGGGTTCATCCCGCAGCCTGAGCTGCATTTTCCCCCGGACAACACCTCATCACACCTCCAGAAGGCCAACACCTGCAGCTTGACGATCCAAATTCCACTTGGCCTTAATTTGAGGACTTCAAGGAACAAATGAACTTCGGGATTGGAGGAGCAGAGCAGTTTGGGGAGGAATGAACCGCAGTGTGTTTCACATACTTTTTTTTGTTTCTGTTTTTTTTTTTTTTTTTTGGCTTAATTTGGGGTTTAGGTGTGCCTGAGTTGGTGGTTTTTGAAGAGCACTCACACAACCTGATGGAAAAAGTAAAGAACTTTTGAGTGCATGGCTCGATGTCATTTACTACCATATCAGCTCTTTCACATTATGTATTTTTCTGTTTTCATAAATAAGAGGCTTAAGTTCAGTAAGCAGAGAAATGAAAAAATTCAGCCAAAAAGGCAAAAGCACTTGTACATTTGCCAGATAAAAACATTGAATTGAAAGTCCTTTATTTGTCCCGCAGAAATTTTTGAGTTACAGCAGCACAACATAGAAAATAATTGTGAATAATTACAAAGCCCAACCATACATAGAAAAGTTAAACATAATTTGAATATAAATTTTGAATAGACATAATTAAATAACAGATATAAACTGACCGAAATAATTAAATATTAAATAATTAAATACTAATTTAAGACAAATGTAATTAAGTACCATATAAGAATTAAATAAATTTACATATAGATCTGAGACATAAATAACATATACACTAGCAGATACAAATGAGATATAATTAGATATATGTTTAACACAGACACATGTATACTATGGGAATAAAATATGATTTAAATACATAAGAGACACATGTACAATATGTTAGAAAATGTGAGAAAAAATATATACGCAGCAGTTTCACAAACTAAATGGGTGATGGATGATTGCACATGATAAACATTAAGGTGCAGATTATCTTGACATACACGAGAGTGTGTGTGTTTTGTCTAATTGGAGCAGTGCTGGTTGCTGGTTGCAGAGTCTGATGGCAGCAGGGAAGAAGGACCTGCGCTAACCCACATGCACACACCTGGGGTGACGCAGTCTGTCACTCACACAGCTCTCCAGGCCCTCTGGGTGTCCTGCATGGGGTGGGAAACCCTGTCCAGTAGGGATCTCCCACTACCCCCACTGGGTCCAGGGGACACCCCAGGACAGAGCCAACCTTCTTGATCACCCGATCAAGCTTCCTCCTGTCAGCAGCTGAGATGCTGCTGGCCCAGCAGACCACTCCATAGAAAATGGCTGAGGCCACCACAAAGAAAGTCTTCAGGAGTGGCCCCTGCACCCCAAAAGACCTCAGCCTCCTGAGCAGATAGAGTCTGCTCTGGCTCTTCTTGTAGACCGCCTTGCTGTAGTGTGACCAGTCCAGCTAATTGTTGAGGTGAGAGTCCACTCGGTCAATGTCCCTGCCCTGGATGTTCACCAGTGTTGGGGATTTGTGAAGGCGCCTGCGGAAATCCACCACAACTCTTTGGTCTTTCCAGAGTTGATTTGGAGGGAGTTCTGCTGACACCAGTCCACAAAGTTCTGGATCAGTCCTCTGTACTCCTGATCATCATCATTTGAGATGACCCCAATGATAGCAGAGTCATCAGAGAACTTCCACAGGTGACAGCTGGCCGAGTTGTACATGAAATCTGCCATGCACAGGGTGAACAGGAAAGGAGCCAAACTGTTCTCTGTGGGGCTCCTGTGCTGCAGAACACCATGTCAGACTCACAGTCCCGGGCCCTCACAAACTGAGGTAGTCCAGGATCCAGCCCAAGAGGTGGTGATCCACCCCTGTGACCTCCAGCTGGTCCCTCAGGAGAGTCGGCTGGATCGTGCTGAAAGCGCTGGAGAAATCAACGAACATGATCCTCACAGTGCTTTCAGGCTGCTCCAGGTGGGACAGAGCTGTCAGGAAAAATTGGGAGGGAAAAATCAGCACTGCTTTGCATTAAGTTATGATAAAATAAAATTAACTTGTTCATCTGATTACAGATGTACCTGGTAACCTAACAAATGCTTTACATTTGAATGAGCTTAAAATGATAACTTTATATAAAGTAAACAACTCCCCCAGTTCACTTTTTCATTATCTTGCCTTTTTTGTGGTGGAGTGAACTTATTCATTCATTATTGATTTGCCTACACACACACACACCACACACACACACACACACACACACACACACACTATGCAGTCTACTGCTGTCCTTTCTATTGAAACTTTAAAATGCTTCCTTACAACAGTGCCCTGTTTTTTTTAAATTTGGAAATTATAGCTTGTGAGATGAGTTGTTAATTGAATTATCAAACACGTGTTATATTTACATGTGCACCAAAAGTCTGACCTTTCTGACTGCTGAAGTGTGTAAGTTCTTTACAGAAAAGGCATAAAAAAAATTATAGATCAGCTCAACCAAGACAAAAAGTGCACTTGACCTCTGTGCATGACAGAGAGACGAGATAGAAGCAGGTGGTTTATTTAATAGAGCACAATTCATAAGTAAGGTACTCCAACGTACTTTACAATTACATCGAATCCCAAGACATAAATAAGATCAAGCAATGAAACATTGAACCACAGCGATGAGCAGATGCCTCTGTGGTTAAATGTTGTTTGCTGCCATCTAGTGGGCATCAACTGGGACTGGAAGATCAACTTTGTAATCCAAACGATTACATTTTGTACACTGTAATTTAAAAAAGTAATAACTTTTCTTTAATTATAGTACTTTTATATTTCATTAATATTTTGACTATAGTACTTAAAGAAGCACACATTATGTGATCCAAATGCACATCCAAAATGTAGTGAGAAAAAAGAAAAAATACATGTTTTTTCGGCAAATTAACTTGATTGTTAAAGAATAATGATAAACGAACAATGTTGATCAGAAATGAACAAAGCAGCATAAGCATAATGCAACACAAGTATTATGTTGTGGTTGTGAAGTCCATATTCCTTCCTGTCCTGGAGCTACAGCCAGAGATCGAGCTCGTCCTGCAGCTGCTTCAGTCTCCCCAGGTTTCCACTGATGGGTAAAAATAAATTAATTTTACTGGCTGACCAAAGTTCAGGGGTGGAGAACATTAGAATAAATTATAATGCAGGCGTCTGGTTTGACCAGGTGGCGTTCCGTGAACGCCGCCTGGTCACGTGACGGCGTTCGGCGAACGGCGTCTGGTTTGACCAGGCGGCATTCCGCGAACGCCGCCTGGTCACGTGACAGCGAACGGCGAACGGCGTCTGCCCATATTTACGCCGCTTTGAATGCCGTCTCTGCCGCCGTATTTTTGATCAGATCGGCCGCCCATACGCTCCCCCCTCACTCTCATCTCATTCTTTCTCTCTCTCTTCCCCCTCCCTCTCTCTCTCATCTACGCAGGCATGGATCGTGGGGTCCACAGATGCGCCGCCCGTTGGGCGTTCCCTCATCCTCTCTCTCTCTCTCCCTCTCTCTATGTGCATGCGGACACCCATGTGCCGACTCGTCAGCGATCCGGAAACTCACGAACACCCGAGCGTGACCCCGTCACGCCTACTTCGTGAGCGACTCAGGATCGACTCCTCCTGTCGCTTCGGGTGGCCACTCCACCACACACACCCACGCTCACACCCACACTCACACACCCCTCCTCTTCCTCCAGGAAGAGGGACCACACAGCCGACCCAATCGGGCCACGCTCCGAACGGGTTAACACCCCTTCCCGTGCATCTCCAGACGCTCTCACACACACACACGCACACACAAACACACACACACACACACACACACACACACACACACACACCTTGCAAGTTTTGAATGTTCTGTTTGTGTTATTATATGTGTTAATTAGTAATAGACATTGTTAATAAACGCTCATTAACTGAACTGAACGATTCATGCTTCTCTTTTTGGTGGTCTTGTGACAAATGCCCATGGTTGTAACAGTCTATGCTCGATCTCACACCTTCTCTGATAATTTAACGGTTGTTCATCCAAAGATTAACATCCAGCTTAAATTAATTTTCCATCTTTGAGACTGAAAATTGGTAATGAATGTTCCTCTGACGAGGTGGTGCCCCGGAATTATTAATTAAATAACCCACAGATTTATTTAATGCATAATTCACAACTTCCCTCAGCTCATTTTCTGTAATTTACCCATTTCCAGTAATTGGTAATTTGTGGCATTATTGATTAATTAATAACACATTGTTAATCAATAATTTGATGGTTAAATCACTTTGTGGTCTACTCCATTCCCAAATGGCTGATTATTTAAAATTATTAACAAATAAATAACCATTTATTCTGATTAATAACAATTGATGTTGGGTTAAATTACTTGGTGCTTCACTTTAAACAGTTTATTATGCCGTAATTGATTGTTATTGGTGATCCACTGTGAATGACCTGCAATTATTAATTGGTAAATCAAAATTTACCCAAATTAATAAGTAACTAAATTACTTAAAGTAATCAATTACTTTCAGTAATCAATACTTTAGTAATTTATTCCCAATTACCAATCGTAAACCCCAACATATTGGTGCCCCGAGTGAGGCTGTTTTAAACCAGACTTTGTCACAAAACTCCAAAACCTGAATTGTTCCTTTGTTGTTTTTCGTTGCTGTTAACTTTATTCTGGCAGAATTTGGTTATTCAGAGAACGTGTTGCAACACTGTCGAACAAAGTCAGTTGTGGTTGTGAAGTGGTATAGAGTGGTTTTTCTTGTTCAATGTGCATCGCATGCATTTTTACCTCTTCTGGAAAGTAACAGTCAAGTTATTGCTCACCAGGTTTTGTTAGACTCATCTTACTAACCTGATCAGGCTGCAATAGAGCAATTAACATAACCTCATAGGTTTGTAAGTCACAGGTATGGCTCACCTGTGCACTTTAACACGTGTTGCACAAGCAAGCTCATCTGATATTGAGTGTAAGCCTCTATTATCATGGATAATCAGAGTATTCAGACATCATGCTTCCTCCCCCGCTTCTTACACTGAGGTCTCTCAGCTTCCACCTCCAGCCGGTCCCCTTCCATCTGGGTCCCGCCGTTTCGGCGTGCATCTTGGCGTTCCCGCCACTCCTTCACTGCAGGCTCCCCGCGGTGCCAGCAGCTTTGGACCCCCGGCTACTGTGGAGACCATCCACCCCAGTAGCCTCCACTTCCACCGGCCTAGAGATCCTCGGTTGTATCCACACCGAGATCGGTCAGAGTTAGACCCAGCAGACTCTGACAGCTTCAACTCTCCCAGGGGGTGTGGTCCGAGCGCCCCCAGTCAGGACCCTGGTGAGAGACATCGAACGCTTTGACCCCAGCAGCTCGGAAGTTAGTATAGAGGACTACCTCCAGAGGTCGAGCAGTTCCTCCTGGACTCTCCCTCCCCTTTCACTCATGAAAAGCTGACTTTTCTGGAAGAAAAAGTCCAGAAGCATCCATGTGTGCATGGAATCACTTCCACCCTCCATCAGAGACCGACACCCTGACTTCCGTCAGGCGCTCAGTGAAGTGTATCATGACCCTGCCTCCACAACGCCTGGTCCCCGCGTGATCTCTCATGAGAAGTCTGAACCTTCAGGGGAGGACTACAGATGCCTGAGAGATAGCCGCACAGAACCAGAGTTGGAGGATGATCATGCACCCAGATCCATGTTTGTTAATCACCTACACGGCCGTGTGAGGTTCAATGTCGCTCTGTTTTCCAGGACTGCCGGACACCATGACAGAACTCTGCAGACGTGCGCAGTTGGTGTGGGAGCAGCGTCAATGCTATACAGGCACAAAGCTTGTAGGTGGCGCCAGAGTCCATGGAATCCAGGTGACAGGCAACACAAACAAAGGATTTGAAGGTCATGAGTTCTCTTCCCCTAAAGCGGTTGGCCTAGGGGGGTCTAATACACACCCACCGCCTCAGCAGGGTGAAAGACCAGGTCAAATGGGTGTGAAACTGGGTCTGCAGAACCCTCAACACAAAAGGGGGTCAGACCCAAGCCGCACATGGAGAGGTGAGTCTGAAAAGAACCAAGGGCTCCCCTAGGGGACGACTCGAGAACAGAGCTGCAGCAGTGGATGAAAACCTGCACCTAGGCAACCATACAGGGCCTGGACCTCACCTCCCCAAGGGGTGTGCAGGACCACCAGCCCCTCCTCGCCTGACTAGGCCGAGACTCCCTCCCCGCTGCTCACAGGGCTTCCCCTGTGGGTTGGGGAAGGGAGTTCGGTAAGTCAAAGAGGGGGGCCGAGACCACCGATCTCCAGCCCTCAGACTTACTGTTCCTGACTTTCCTGACCCGTTTTGAGCGCCGAGACCATCTCAAGCGCAGTTACACCACCATGGTGGTAGAGGTGCATGTCATCGTTCCTACCCTGCTCCATTCTGGGTCTGAAACAACTTACATGTGTTCAGTGACTTTCGCAGTGGTCTGGAGAACCCTGCTCTCTCTTGGTAAACCATCTCATGCGGCAGCCTGCAGTGTTAGCATCACCAGCTACACTCAGGATTCTTCACCCACAACACCACCGGTCTGGATGAACATCATATTCCAAGAAACATCATTGGTGCATCCCACCAACGTCACCACACTGAACACAGCACTACGACTCATCGGCCACGACCTCCTCGACCGACCAGCGCTGCTGATCATCACCATCTTGGGCACCCGTGAGCCCAAATCAGCGATCCGACTCCATCTGGTCCAGAACGGACCAGGCCGCTTCCAACAGCAGAGTCGCTGTCATCGAGTCCCGATGTCCGGCACCGATGCTCATGCCGCTCCCAGAATTCAGCTTGCTGACACCACTGACCACACCTCCTTTCGGTCACCGGCCACCACATGCTGAGACCCAAAACCGCTTTCAGGATCACCCGTCTCTCTTATGCTCACTGAAACCCGTGAGCTCTCCTTTGTACAGCCCCCACAGTGTGGGAGGAGTACATTTAAGTGGAACCTTGGTTCCCGAGACACTCTTGGTCCTCCGGTCCAAGAAATCCACCATCGACATGGACCTGCTGAAACTTTCGTGCCCGCACGATGCACCTCCCAAGCAGGTGCAACCCAGTCACCACCGACTCTCTGCAGGCTCCACCCAGACCTCCATTAAGGCCATCGGCATATGCGTTCTGTCCGTGTGTACCGGACAGAAAGAAAACATACACCGTATGAGCATCATTTATGGTCTATGCAGGGCCGGCCCGGGCTTCAGAGGCGCCCTAGGCAAACCCGAGACGAGCGCCCCTTGGGAGCGTGTATTTTGAGAGGTCCCGACATTTGTTGAGCGGGGGGGGGGGGGCGCTGAGGAGCGATGCCGAACTATATCGATCAGTGCCGGGCAGCGCCGAGGACGAGGAGCGCAGTGCGTCGGACCGCTGCACAGCGGGGCACACGGAACACAGAGTGTCGTGGCGCCCCTTGTACGACCGTGGCGCCCCCCGGGACGTGGCGCCCTAGGCGGCCGCCTAGTTCGCCTATGCCTAGAGCCGGCCCTGGGTCTATGTCCCCCTGGTCCCACCAGGGTGGATCTCCTTCTCAGGCTTAGAACCCAACTGCACGCTGTGAACCAAGATCTGTGGCCGCTACCGAGCACTGACCCGCAGCCGCTGACGGCGGAGCCAGAACAGCTGGCGTCCAGCCAAACCAGCCCGCAGGCACGTCATGTGGCCCGCGATCCAGACGTCACAGCCCCGGCACGACCAAGGGGTCCCCATTCACCTGACACTCCTTCAGGGGCAGAAAATGCCTGACACACAGGCCTTCCCCCAGCCGCTGCCCCGCTTTCGTCACCTTCATCTAACGATCTGTGGCACACCTCTTCTTGAGCTGAACCGTCGTTCAGCCCTCCTGCTAGTCCAGAATCCAGCACGGGTTGTGATTCAAGTGACCACAGCAACCACCGGGGTACCAACCGACAGTTCGTTCCACCATTTTGAGCCAACGGCCCCAGTCATCGGTGACCAACCCCCGTCCTTAAACAGGGACGGCGTGCTCAGTGACACTTCTTTCACCATCCGACCAGGGTGATCACAGTTAGCCACCATAACTCCGTCGAGCAGGAGGCAGTTTGTGATGCAACCCCTGGTACGACAGGTGACATTGATTGATTGATTGATTTTATTTGTTTCATTCTTTTTTAAAAGAAAGAAATGAAAAGGAACAGAAAGAAGTGAGACTTATGATGTCTGCCCCTATCAACATAAAATAAATGACAATTTGTCAAGATTTGTTAACATATCACAAAAAAAAATGCAAAATTCAATACAACCATTTCACTAAATCAAAATACAAATACGACCATTTCACAAATAATTGCAGATCAAATACAACCATTTCCCAAGTGTAAATACAAAAACAAAAAAAAAAAAACCTTAATGAAATATTTTCAAAAGAAACAATCATTCTAAGTTTGGCCATTCTTTAAAACAGAGTCGTACCCTCCCAATAACTGTGCTTTTAAACATTTCTTGAAGATGTGAATGGACTGAGACCTCTTAATTTCACTGTCAAGTTTATTCCATAAATTGATTCCTTTTGTTGTGATGCATCTTTCTTTCAATTTGGTTCTTGATTCCGGTCGTCTGAAAATTTCAGTGCCTCTTAATCTATATTGACTGTCTCGCTTTGCAAATCTATTCTGTAAATTAAATGGTAATTTTTTCCGGTGAGCTTTATACATTGTTTTAAGAAGGTTGAGTTCTACCAATTCTTTAATTTTTAAGGATTTCAATTTTATAAATATTGGGTACATGATCGTGTACACCCTGGCAGCCCAGCCAGGAGACACAGGTACACCCGGTGAACCGGTCGAGCATGCACTTGGAAAGCCTTGCTCGGTTCCCAGCCAGCGATCGAGCGACAGCTTGCAGAAGCGGATGCTCTCGCAGCTTGGAACCGGAGAAACACGCTCAGAGGTGTTTTCCGCGATCTTCAAGCGACCCTCGCCTGGGACTTGCATAACGGTGGGGTCCCTGACCTCCACCCGGTGCCTGTTCCCACAGACCCCGGTCCACCACCGTCCTTTGCACGGCAGTGCAGAGTTCAGTCGGCTGCCTACAAGTCAGCGCAGAGGATCCTTGACCGATCGCCGGAGGAGAACCTCAACCGAGAGTGCAGCTCGACCCACAACTCACCAATCTGGCCAGCGTTAAAACCCACGGGTAAATGGTGGTCCACCATGGACCCCGCTGACCAGTACAGACTCGGCTTTTCCTTCGGCAACCGCAAGCACGCCTGGAACCGGTGCCCATTCAGCTACTTGAACCCCCATCGGAGTTCACCATCTTTCCCCACAAAGCCCTGAGCGCTGCCGCCGGCAGCAGCCTCATCTATGTGGGCGACATCCTCATGAGGAGCCGCTCCTCTGACGACCATTCAGCTGAAACCGAACGCGTCTTGAGCCAGCTCCTGGCTCGCTTTTCGAACAGCCATATTGCCTCAGGAATTACGGCAATTCAAGGCTATGACATCGAGGTTGAGTACGCTCAGAACCAGAACATGGCCGCGGGCCGAAGCCTGGTTGAACGTCAGCATTGTGACTGTGCAGGACAGTCTAACATCAAACCTCTCCTTGTGACACTCGGACCCTCTCTTCCCCTCATCATCGCGATGATGAGGACATCTGTCAGGGTCTTCCCCGAGTCTATGTCGACGGCTGCTCAGTCCACCATGACAGCCAGCTTAGGGCCGGTGTGGGATTGTTTGGGTCGGTCAGAACGGTGACCTGCCAAGTTATCTCCAGCTGAGCTCTAAGACCATCAGTACGCTGAAACCGTAGCGGCGCTCACAGCACCGTAGCAGGCAGCGAAACTCCACCAAACAACTGGTAATTTGTTCCACCCTACACTATGGCCGCCATAGTTCCACCTCACACCTCCCCACCGGGACGGCGAACGGCATGAGAAATGCCCGGAATAAAAACGTCAAACAGTCAAAACTGTTTCCAACATGCGACCAGTTTGTGACTGACAGAGGAATGACGGTGGACCCGGAGAGGGTCAAGGTCATTCCCATGTCACAGGTCCGGACAAAGCTGGAGATGATGGTAGAACACCTAGCCAAGCTGGGAGTAGAACAGGGAACACACTGGGAATTCCAGCATGAGTGCCTCCCTGCTCCGCAGTCGTGTGTGGTCCACGCCGTCACCCGCCGCCAGGCCAGGGAGACACGAGGGGGCGCCAATGCGCAGACCATCCACCTGGGACGGAACCCGGGTGACGACGACCTGATCACGATGCAGGAATGGGACCCCGTGCTAGGAATTCTCCAACGGCTTGTGGAGAACACATTACGGATGGAGTCCCACACGTCCCGCCGGACGGGCCAAGTGAACTGCAGACCTTCCCCCTTGATCTGTCACACCTGACACGGAGGGGGGCCTGTTAGTTCACACCAACAGCCAGGGACCCGCCCGGTGGGCGGTCCCAACCGACCGCCGAGGTGCCATGTCAGCTCACGCGCATGGCTCAACGGTGGGTGGCCGCCATGGCTCCTGCGCAACCCTCCAGACTCCCCAGCAGGTGGCATACCGGCCCACAATGGCCCACAACACTGAGCTTTATGCCCAAAGCCGCCTCATCTGTTGTCAATTTCAACCCTCGCGACCACGGAAACAAGCTCCACTCCTAGGGAGGGGGGTCATCTTCCGGTGGTCTCACCCGTAAGTTGACTGGATCGGGCCCGGCCCCAGATCCTCCGGAGGCAATAACTACCTCCTCACCATCACTTGCTCCTCCACCAAGCGGATTGAAAGCCTTCCAGCGCCCAGTGACGCAACCATCACAACCGCGGCCCTGTTCCTGAACCACCGGTTCAGATGCTGGGGCCTCCCTCCGTCTGTGAACCCAGACAGAGGCACACATTCCGCGTCACAGGTTATGACACCCCGATACGACATCTGGGGGTTGGAAGTAAGCTTCCACCTGTCAAACCACACTCAGTCATCAGGTCAGGTTGAAAGAACCAACCTAACCATTACCAGCAGGCCCAGAGAGCATGCTGAGAGCAATGGTAAAGACCGGGACGTGAAACTCCCCCTGGTGCCAACGACCAGCCGGTCTACACCGCACCACTCCACCAGAGTCACTCCCTTCGAAATGATGACTGACACAGAAATGACATCTCCCGTGCACTTCCTGTACCACCCTGAAGGTGTCAGTGTGGCCACCGCCCACACTGCACATCAAAACGCGGCCAATCTGCGTAAGCACATTCAAACCACCTGCTCATGGGCCCAAGGAAACTTGGAGGCCGGCGTTCCAGGGGCGAAGGCCAACTCGGAAAGCGCGGCACCCCGCAGAGAGCATCAGGTGGCCGGCCAAGTGTTGTACGTCAGACACGCCCAGCCAGCAGAGAACCTCCAGAACGTTCCTCCCCTGGTCAGGACCATTTGAGACCGTGGGGAAACTCTCACCAGCGGCTGACCGGATCAGAATCCCGAAGCCCAGACAGCCCCCAGGATACAAATGGGTCCACACAAACCAGATCAAACTCGTCAAACCATTCACTCCTCGGGTACCGGAGGTCAACTCCCCGCCTGGCGAGGGGGGAGGACCTCTAACCCAGGTAGAGTAATGAGGTCACTAGTAGGGTCCAGTAGACTGCATGTCCAACTAACATCATGCATGCACGAGTCCTGCCCACATCATCCACCTGACCTAGTGACTAATGATGAGGCTCAAGTAACCGTTCAGGGACCATAGTTGCTGTAAACTTACATTTTGCTTTACTAACACCTTGCATGCCTTAAAGACTGTGAAGTACCGTTAAGAACAACCTGCGTGAGTAGTCAGAAATCAGAAGCCCCCCCCCCCCCTTTAGCAGCTTCAGTATAGGTGAAACACCACTGTACTTAGCATACTAACCCCGATTGAGCAGATTTCCAGAACTAACACCGCCACGGTTATACAACGTTCACAGGTGCCTCTGGCAGAGTCTCCGCAGTGCCATTCTGTTCTCTGTTAGCCAACAGAGCCAAGAGTTGGATTTTACAAAAAAAAAACCTAATTAGCATAAAGCAGAAAGTGTAATGTCGAAGTCCAGGGTGACACACGCAAACACTTCCAAACACACCACCAACACTCACTCCCCATCACAGCCGTAGTTCCCGCCTGCTCAGTTTCGGCCTGCTCAGCACAGCAGGCCCTTCAAGGCATGACCCAGAGTCACGTTGTCTGCGAATACAGTCCCCCGTCATGAAGGAGACATGACTCCCACCGTGGTGGAGATGCAGCAGACTTTGAAGCTCTCTAGAACAAAGAGAGAAACTTCTTCCCTCAGCAGGAGGCCAGAACCGCCATCTTGTCCCACAGAACCTGAAATGGCTGCCCATCTCCTCCACCATGTGCTCAGAACAAAGAAACCCTCATGTAATGGCCGCTCAGCTCTCCTCACAGTGGAAGAAAACCAGATAAGGGTGCAATACCACCGCCAACCTCACGAGGCGCTCGTGATTCTCCTCCCCAGAGCAGAGGCGGGAGGACCCAGATCACCGTCTGACTGGCCAAGCAGGCCCCGGGGCGGGAGCTCCGCCTGCCATTACAGAGA
>NW_021941345.1:0-32311 GCF_902148845.1 Salarias fasciatus
ACATTTTGTGCAAAAATGCCTGGAAAACCTTAAGCATGTGATGCAGAATCATGAATTAGACTTTGTCTTTTTCAGCACAAGTTAGTCTATCTGAATATGTCAGATGCAGGAGTGTCACCTTGACCCAAACTTGATGCAAATGCATACTTTGCTTTATTTTGGTAAGCAGACACAAGAGAAAGTGGATGAACTGCATCTGGGTGTTAGAAAAATGGTAATGATCAGCTGTGCTAATATTTCTTGAGTTGTAAAATGGATAGAAATTATTACAAAAGACTTCACTTTTGGATTTACTATAATGGAACAGTTGTACCCAAGAGCAGACAAAAGACTCCAATATTCCAGGAGATATATCTCAATTTATGAAAGAGCTGCAATTGCAAGGGATGGGAAAGGCACCACTGTTAACTTTCAGTCGAAATGAACTGCAAGGTTCTACAACATGCCGTCATTCAAGGACCATGATCTGCTTTTGCTGGTGGTTTATTCACCCCCCGAGGGTGAAACAACCACACTGAAAATCTTCATCTCTCATGTTAATGAGACCTGACCCCTAAACTCTAACCACTTTCCTGACCACATCCACAAGCAGTGGCAGACTGATATAGACTGCCAGATAGATGAAGATGAACTTACATCCTTTATGATGATGCTAAGGGATATCCAACAATGTGGTAGCCTATTCTGGAGAAAATGGATAGAGCTTTGTTCTACACAGTGAACAGCTCGAGCAATTTGAACATTATTATGTCAGTCTGGTCATGTGTGGGAATCGTACTGCTTAGGTTTTATGTTTTTTTTTTTTTTTGGGTCTGTTTTTTTCTGTGTTCTGTCTGTGCGATGCTGCTGAATTTTGTTCCTTTGTTGAAAATGCTCAAAAAAAAAAAGTGAAAAAAGTGAAAAAGCGAAAAAAAAAAGTGGTTCTATAATTGGACTAAACTGAAATACTACACTGACTGCCAGAAGCTCAATTTAAAATAAATACAGTCACTATATTATGATGATATCTGATATGTTTGTTCTGGTAATCCCATCAGTTCCCGTCGTACCTGAAGCAGCATTTCCAGTGATCAGTGAGACGGTGTTGTTGTTGCAGGTACTGCTGTTGCAGCAGGATGGTTCACTGTTAAAGTTCCCAGCCATGGCCATCAGTGGCAGCGTGCCCTGGGTCGAAGTGGCACGACAAACATTTTCAGATGTGCAGCCAGTGATGGGGGACCTGCCAGAGCTTGTCGTTGCTGCGAGGTGAGAGACAAAGACTTTCATTGCCTGAATTCTAAGAAGAATGATTGAGCAAATTTAGCTTCCATAAGACACAACCCATTTGTTTGTACACCAAGGTTTGATCAGGCTCTCACCATTTCCCCTGAAGCATGTGTCCTCGTTTCCTCGGCACTGAACGATAACATCACATTCACTTTCACCAGACTGGCAGAAGACACATCGACGATTGTTTAATGGTGGCAGACTCGGTGCTTAAAGAGAAGAACAGAATGCAGGAATTAAAATAACAGTTTAGTTTTTTTTTTTTTTCAGATACAAATCGGTACCTTTCTTACCTGGTTGAATGGCTGAGTTACAGTTTTCTGTGTCACAGCAATTAGCAGATATAACAGTACTAGAGAGACCCAAAGTGTTTGAAAAACTTTGAAGGCCTGCAGATGGACACAGGGAGGAGTTTGCACAACCCTTGAAGACTTCCTCCGTCTGAGTTCCAAGTGACGAAACTATGGACGAAAACAACAGACTGATTGACGGATTTCTTTTAAAAACTGAATTGTCTGACATGGAGGATGTTTCAAGATTAAGGCCAGTCCTATCCCGAGAGCTGGATATAGATGGCAGATGATATTCTTTATGGAGAAAACTCACCGAGGATGGCTGCTGACACACACATTGTTTCAGAGGAACATGATTGTAGAACTTCACTGGAACATGATGAATCCACGCAGGTCATGCACTGAAGTGGAACAACTGCATTGGACAGAGAAGAAGAAAAAAAATTAGCGAGAGACAAAACAGAAATAAGACAACAGACATGGACTTTAGTATAGCATACAGCACAATTGATAGAGAATTGTGTTGAAAATGCTATTTATGTCTGCAAGTAAACTTCACACAGTGGCTCTCTGTTCCAACAACTACTTATGGTTATGAATATGTTGTACGGACATTTTAGTTTGTGTGTGTTACTTGTTGACTTACTAGTTGCTCCAGGAATCATTGTTGTGATCTGATCAAACGTTGTTTGCTGAGGAGAACTTGTGGGAGTGCTTATCGTCGTAGTTGTAGTCAGCAGGACATCATTACACAGATTTCCTTCACAGCATAGGGGTCCTCTGCTGAAATCGCCAACCTCTGGCCTCAGTGGCAGCATCCCCGAGCTCTGAGCAGCACTACACACATTTTCAGATGAGCAGCCGCTAAGTGGAGACGTGCCAGAGTCTGTTGTCACTGGAGATGGAAAATAAAGTCTTTAAAGTACAAATTCAAAGTCACACCTCTCTGATTCAGTTATTGGTAATCTTGAAAATCCCAGCCATCTCTCCTGTCATCAGTTACACCCAAGGACTTTGCCCGAGGCCCCATCCGGCCCACTGAAATCATGTCTGAATGCCTCAGATTGAAACATTCTCTTCACCAAAGTGATTCTCAGCTTGACAGAAATTCTCACATTACTGATGAGGACAGCTGTTCAACACAGGAAACATGGGAAAACATCTCACCATTTCCCTGGATGCATCTGTCCTGATTTCCTCGACACTGGACGATAACATTGCAGTCCGTGGTATCAGGAAGACAGAAGTTACACAGTCGGGCCGTTTGGATCTGGAAGAGTTGGTGCTGAAACAGAAGATCATGTTGAAATAGCTGAAACACAGACTGACGTCCTTCTGCTCTGATCATTGTGTGGCCTGTCTCGCTCTTCTCACCAGCTTGAGTGGCCGAGTTGCAGTTTTCTGTGTCGCAGCAGTTAGCAGATATAACTGTAACTGTAAAACCCAAACTGGTTGAAAGGGTTTGAAGGCCTGTCGATGGACACAGGGAGGAGTTTGCACAGCCCTTGAAGATTCGATCAGTCGAGGATCCATTGGAAGACTCTGCAGAGGGAAAGCACAGATTGAGTGATGGATTTGTTCTGGAATTAAGAGGATGACATCCAAGAAAGCTGAAAGATAACTCTAACTCTAAGCCAATCCAACGTTATACACAGAAGGGGTGACATGGAAGATGATTTAGGGTTAACTCGAGTCATCACCCTTGCGTTCACTATGATGTGAATGAATGATATGGAATATAATTTCCAGGTAAAAAGCTCACCGAGGATGGCTGCTGACACACACATTGTTTCAGAGGAACATGGCAATACGTCTTCAACGGAACATGATGAGTCTATGCAGGTCGTACACTGAAGTGGAACAGCTGCATTGGACAGAGAAGAAGAAAGAAAATTAATGAGAGATAAAACAGTCAGAAATAAGACAACCGACATCGACTTTGAAGGATACGGCACAATTAATAGAAAGTTGTGTTGAAAATACTATTTATGTCTGCAAGTAAACTTCACACAGTGTCTCTCTGTTCCAACAACTACTTGAGAACTGGTTGTTAATATGTTGTACGGACATTTTAGTTTGTGTGTGTTACTTGTTGACTTACTAGTTGCTCCAGGAATTATTGTTGTGATCTGATCAAACATTGTTTGCTGAGGAGAACTTGTGGGAGTGCTTATAGTCGTAGTTGTAGTCAGCAGGACATCATTACACAGATTTCCTTCACAGCATAGGGGTCCTCTGCTGAAATCGCCAACCTCTGGCCTCAGTGGCAGCATCCCCGAGCTCTGAGCAGCACTACACACATTTTCAGATGAGCAGCCGCTAAGTGGAGACGTGCCAGAGTCTGTTGTCACTGGAGATGGAAAATAAAGTCTTTAATGTACAAATTCAAAATCAGACCGATCTGATTCATTTACTTGTAACCTTGAAAATCCCCGCCATACCCCCTGTGATCAGCTACACCCAAGGACTTTGCCCGTGGCCCCATCTGGCCCACTGAAATCATGTCTGAATGCCTCAGATTGAAACATTCTCATCACCAAAGTCTTTCTCAGCTTGACAGAAATTCTCACATTACTGATGAGGACAGCTGTTCAACAGAGCAAACATGTGAAAACATCTCACCATTTCCCTGGATGCATCTGTCCTGGTTTCCTCGACACTGGACGATAACATTGCAGTCCGTGGTATCAGGAAGACAGAAGTTACACAGTCGGCCGTTTGGTTCAGGAAGAGTTGGTGCTGAAACAGAAGATCATGTTGAAATACCTCAACGACAGACTGACGTCATTCTGCTCTGATCACTGTGTGACCTGTGTGAATTCTTTGCTGGCTCTCGGAGGAGGCGGACGCTTTATCTATCGCTCCCTACTTTGCGTCTCTCTTCCTACTGTAACTGCTTGCTGCACTCTTGTCTTGTCTGTTTGAATCACTTGATTTGGTTTTCCAACAAACCAAATATCAACCAGTGAATTGATCAGCTGTTCTCTCTACGCAATTGATACAAGTTTTTCAACAAAGAGCACATGAGCGGGGGATCCTGCCTGTCCGGATGGGACTCGGCATGCTGGGTGTGTGATGAACACCCGAAAGAAGTGGAGGGGTGTCACACTCCTGGCACCCCTGTTAGTCCAAGTCATTGTGGATGTTTAAATTTTTGGATTCATGATGATCGGCCTGCTGCTGATTGGCTCGTGCTGCGGCCTGGGCCTGATCTTCTGGAAGAGTAAGAAGACCGCCACCACAAAAGACGTCTAAGGAATGATGGTCTTTTCCAATCAACGGGCAAAAGCTGACGCTGACTGTATGTGCGAACTCTTTCGAAAGGTGGACAATTGGGGTTATGGACGATTGAGACTCAAGTTGGATGTCACCAGCACCGAGAGGGTCAAACTTCAGCTTCTGTCTGAAAAGTGAAGAACCAAGCAAAGGAAGGTCAAACGGCTCCTTCCACCAAAACAAGATACCTTCTGATTGTGTCTGGTGCCCATGGAAGACTAAAAATCCCCTGAAGATTCAAGGATAAGAGTGATTGCTTTCTCTAGCTTCCCTCTCTCTCACTCCCAGCTGCAACTCAAATCACCTTTGGACTGCTTCATTCAAGGCCTTCCCGGCAACCACCATCCGAGTTGGAGAGCAACGGGGAGGCAGGCCAAACCACACACACGTACATGGACTGATGAACTGAAATGCCACAAACATGCCACACACATTCCCTCCCACACTCTCAACGTCTCCACCACACTTTTGTGCTGAGGACTATTAGTGATGATGTGTTGCGCTGATGTTGTTGCTGCGACTGCTGATCTGTTGGTCTGATAGCCATTTGTCTCATGTGACTTGCTATGTTTCTGCTCAGGTTGGCTTATTTTGGTCTCTCACTTCTAATCACGACTCCCTTTGGAACCGCGATCTGAATTGATGTATCTCTTAGTTACCACCAGGCCTTTCACCCCTTCCTCAATATCTGTCTGAGTTCCTTTAACTCTGGTTCCTTTTTCAAGATGGAGCGTCGCAATTGGCTGCCTGGGCGCGTCTTTTAAACCCAAGCAATTTCGTTGAGACTTGTAAATTCGGTAACATGTTGCAATGAGAATAAAGACTATTCTATTCTATTCTATTCTATTCTATTCTGGATCCTCTTCTCACCAGCTTGAGTGGCCCGAGTTGCAGTTTTCTGTGTCACAGCAGTTAGCAGATATAACTGTAATTGTTGACCCAGACTGGTTGAAAGGGTTTGAAGGCCTGTAGATGGACACAGGGAGGAGTTTGCACAGCCCTTGAAGATTCGATCAGTCGAGGATCATTTGAAGACTCTGCAGAGGGAAATCAGACATTGATTGATGGATTTGTTTGGAATTAAGAAGATGACATCCAAGAAAGCTGAAAGATAACTCCAGCTCTAACCCATTCCGACTTTATACACTGAAGGGGTGACATGGAAGATGATTAGGGTTAACTCGAGTCAAAACCCTTGCGTCCCTTATGGAGTGAATGGATGACATAGAAGAAAATTTCCAGGTAAAAAGCTCACCGAGGATGGCTGCTGACACCACACATTGTTTCAGAGGAACATGGCAATACGTCTTCAACGGAACATGATGAGTCTATGCAGGTCGTACACTGAAGTGGAACAGCTGCATTGGAAGAGAAGAACAACGAAAATGTACTCGAGACAAATATAGCCAGAGAAATGATAAGAGTCATGGAAATTGAAAGCTACAGCACCATGGATATGAGTGTCTATCAGTGAAGTGGACATGCTATTCATTTATTTCAAGGACCACTTGAAAAGTCTGCAAAACCTCATCAAGACAAGTTGATGCTTGTCTATGTTACTTGTTGTCTTACTTGTTGCTGCAGGAATCATCGGAGTAGAAGTTGTGGGGGCGCCAGTAGTCGTAGTTGTAGTCAGCAGGACATCATTACACAGATTCCTTCACAGCATAGGGGTCCTCTGCTGAAATCGCCAACCTCTGGCCTCAGTGGCAGCATCCCCGAGCTCTGAGCAGCACTACACACATTTTCAGATGAGCAGCCGCTAAGTGGAGACGTGCCAGAGTCTGTTGTCACTGGAGATGGAAAATAAAGTCTTTAAAGTACAATTCAAAGTCACACCTCTCTGATTCAGTTATTGGTAATCTTGAAATCCCAGCCATCTCCTGTCATCAGTTACACCCAAGGACTTTGCCCGAGGCCCCATCCGGCCCACTGAAATCATGTCTGAATGCCTCAGATTGAAACATTCTCATCACCAAAGTCTTTCTCAGCTTGATAGAAATTGTCCCATTACTGATGAGGACAGCTGTTCAACAGAGGACACGTGAAAACATCTCACCATTTCCCTGGATGCATCTGTCCTGGTTCCTCGACACTGGACGATAACATTGCAGTCCGTGGTATCAGGAAGACAGAAGTTACACAGCCGGCCGTTTGGATCTGGAAGAGTTGGTGCTGAAACAGAAGATCATGTTGAAATAGCTGAAACACAGACTGACGTCCTTCTGCTCTGATCATTGTGTGGCCTGTCTCGCTCTTCTCACCAGCTTGAGTGGCCGAGTTGCAGTTTTCTGTGTCGCAGCAGTTAGCAGATATAACTGTAGTTGTTGGACCCAAACTGGTTGAAAGGGTTTGAAGGCCTGTAGATGGACACAGGGAGGAGTTTGCACAGCACTTGAAGATTCGATCAGTCTCGGCTCCATTGGAAGACTCTGCAGAGGGAAATCAGACTTGATTGATGGGTTTGTTCTGGAATTAAGAGGAAGACATCCAAGAAAGCTGAAAGATAACTCTAACTCTAACCCATTCCTACGTTGTACACAGAAGGGGTGACATGGAAGATGATTTAGGGTTAACTCGAGTCAAACCCTTGCGTTCATTATGGAGTGAATGGATGACATAGAAGACAATTTCCAGGGAAAAGCTCACCGAGGATGGCTGCTGACACACACATTGTTTCAGAGGAACATGGCAATACGTCTTCAACGGTACATGATGAGTCTATGCAGGTCGTACACTGAAGTGGAACAGCTGCATTGGAAAGAGAAGAACAACGAAAATGTACTCGAGACAAATATAGCCAGAGAAATGATAAGAGTCATGGAAATTGAAAGCTACAGCACCATGGATATGAGTGTCTATCAGTGAAGTGGACATGCTATTCATTTATTTCAAGGACCACTTGAAAAGTCTGCAAAACCTCATCAAGACAAGTTGATGCTTGTCTATGTTACTTGTTGTCTTACTTGTTGCTGCAGGAATCATCGAGTAGAAGTTGTGGGGGCGCCAGTAGTCGTAGTTGTAGTCAGCAGGACATCATTACACCGATTTCCTTCACAGCATAGGGGTCCTCTGCTGAAATCGCCAACCTCTGGCCTCAGTGGCAGCATCCCCGAGCTCTGAGCAGCACTACACACATTTTCAGATGAGCAGCGCTAAGTGGAGACGTGCCAGAGTCTGTTGTCACTGGAGATGGAAAATAAAGTCTTTAAAGTACAAATTCAAAGTCACACCCTGCTGATTCAGTTATTGGTAATCTTGAAAATCCCAGCCATCTCCCGTGTCATCAGTTAGACCCAAGCACTTTGCCCGAGGCCCCATCCGACCCACTGAAATCATGTCTGAATGCCTCAGATTGAAACATTCTCATCACCAAAGTCTTTCTCAGCTTGACAGAAATTCTCACATTACTGATGAGGACAGCTATTCAACAGAGGACACGTGAAAACATCTCACCATTTCCCTGGATGCATCTGTCCTGGTTTCCTCGACACTGGACGATAACATTGCAGTCCGTGGTATCAGGAAGACAGAAGTTACACAGTCGGCCATTTGGATCTGGAAGAGTTGGTGCTGAAACAGAAGATCATGTTGAAATAGCTGAAACACAGACTGACGTCCTTCTGCTCTGATCATTGTGTGGCCTGTCTCGCTCTTCTCACCAGCTTGAGTGGCCGAGTTGCAGTTTTCTGTGTCGCAGCAGTTAGCAGATATAACTGTAGTTGTTGGACCCCAAACTGGTTGAAAGGGTTTGAAGGCCTGTAGATGGACACAGGGAGGAGTTTGCACAGCCCTTGAAGATTCGATCAGTCTCGGCTCCATTGGAAGACTCTGCAGAGGGAAATCAGACTTTGATTGATGGGTTTGTTCTGGAATTAAGAGGAAGACATCCAAGAAAGCTGAAAGATAACTCTAACTCTAACCCATTCCTACGTTGTACACAGAAGGGGTGACATGGAAGATGATTTAGGGTTAACTCGAGTCAAAACCCTTGCGTTCATTATGGAGTGAATGGATGACATAGAAGACAATTTCCAGGGAAAAAGCTCACCGAGGATGGCTGCTGACACACACATTGTTTCAGAGGAACATGGCAATACGTCTTCAACGGTACATGATGAGTCTATGCAGGTCGTACACTGAAGTGGAACAGCTGCATTGGAAAGAGAAGAACAACGAAAATGTACTCGAGACAAATATAGCCAGAGAATGATTAAGAGTCATGGAAATTGAAAGCTACAGCACCATGGATATGAGTGTCTATCAGTGAAGTGGACATGCTATTCATTTATTTCAAGGACCACTTGAAAAGTCTGCAAAACCTCATCAAGACAAGTTGATGCTGTCTATGTTACTTGTTGTCTTACTTGTTGCTGCAGGAATCATCGGAGTAGAAGTTGTGGGGGCGCCAGTAGTCGTAGTTGTAGTCAGCAGGACATCATTACACAGATTTCCTTCACAGCATAGGGGTCCTCTGCTGAAATCGCCAACCTCTGGCCTCAGTGGCAGCATCCCCGAGCTCTGAGCAGCACTACACACATTTTCAGATGAGCAGCCGCTAAGTGGAGACGTGCCAGAGTCTGTTGTCACTGGAGATGGAAAATAAAGTCTTTAAAGTACAAATTCAAAGTCACACCCTGCTGATTCAGTTATTGGTAATCTTGAAATCCCAGCCATCTCCCGTGTCATCAGTTAGACCCAAGCACTTTGCCCGAGGCCCCATCCGACCCACTGAAATCATGTCTGAATGCCTCAGATTGAAACATTCTCATCACCAAAGTCTTTCTCAGCTTGACAGAATTCTCACATTACTGATGAGGACAGCTATTCAACAGAGGACACGTGAAAACATCTCACCATTTCCCTGGATGCATCTGTCCTGGTTTCCTCGACACTGGACGATAACATTGCAGTCCGTGGTATCAGGAAGACAGAAGTTACACAGTCGGCCGTTTGGATCTGGAAGAGTTGGTGCTGAAACAGAAGATCATGTTGAAATAGCTGAAACACAGACTGACGTCCTTCTGCTCTGATCATGGAGTGGCCTGTCTCGCTCTTCTCACCAGCTTGAGTGGCCGAGTTGCAGTTTTCTGTGTCGCAGCAGTTAGCAGATATAACTGTAGTTGTTGGACCCAAACTGGTTGAAAGGGTTTGAAGGCCTGTAGATGGACACAGGGAGGAGTTTGCACAGCCCTTGAAGATTCGATCAGTCTCGGCTCCATTGGAAGACTCTGCAGAGGGAAATCAGACTTTGATTGATGGGTTTGTTCTGGAATTAAGAGGATGACATCCAAGAAAGCTGAAAGATAACTCTAACTCTAACCCATTCCTACGTTGTACACAGAAGGGGTGACATGGAAGATGATTTAGGGTTAACTCGAGTCAAAACCCTTGCGTCCCTTATGGAGTGAATGGATGACATAGAAGAAAATTTCCAGGTAAAAAGCTCACCGAGGATGGCTGCTGACACACACATTGTTTCAGAGGAACATGGCAATACGTCTTCAACGGAACATGATGAGTCTATGCAGGTCGTACACTGAAGTGGAACAGCTGCATTGGAAAGAGAAGAACAACGAAAATGTACTCGAGACAAATATAGCCAGAGAAATGATAAGAGTCATGGAAATTGAAAGCTACAGCACCATGGATATGAGTGTCTATCAGTGAAGTGGACATGCTATTCATTTATTTCAAGGACCACTTGAAAAGTCTGCAAAACCTCATCAAGACAAGTTGATGCTTGTCTATGTTACTTGTTGTCTTACTTGTTGCTGCAGGAATCATCGGAGTAGAAGTTGTGGGGGCGCCAGTAGTCGTAGTTGTAGTCCAGCAGGACATCATTACACAGATTTCCTTCACAGCATAGGGGTCCTCTGCTGAAATCGCCAACCTCTGGCCTCAGTGGCAGCATCCCCGAGCTCTGAGCAGCACTACACACATTTTCAGATGAGCAGCCGCTAAGTGGAGACGTGCCAGAGTCTGTTGTCACTGGAGATGGAAAATAAAGTCTTTAAAGTACAAATTCAAAGTCACACCCTGCTGATTCAGTTATTGGTAATCTTGAAAATCCCAGCCATCTCCCGTGTCATCAGTTAGACCCAAGCACTTTGCCCGAGGCCCCATCCGACCCACTGAATCATGTCTGAATGCCTCAGATTGAAACATTCTCATCACCAAAGTCTTTCTCAGCTTGACAGAATTCTCACATTACTGATGAGGACAGCTATTCAACAGAGGACACGTGAAAACATCTCACCATTTCCCTGGATGCATCTGTCCTGGTTTCCTCGACACTGGACGATAACATTGCAGTCCGTGGTATCAGGAAGACAGAAGTTACACAGTCGGCCGTTTGGATCTGGAAGAGTTGGTGCTGAAACAGAAGATCATGTTGAAATAGCTGAAACACAGACTGACGTCCTTCTGCTCTGATCATTGTGTGGCCTGTCTCGCTCTTCTCACCAGCTTGAGTGGCCGAGTTGCAGTTTTCTGTGTCGCAGCAGTTAGCAGATATAACTGTAGTTGTTGGACCCAAACTGGTTGAAAGGGTTTGAAGGCCTGTAGATGGACACAGGGAGGAGTTTGCACAGCCCTTGAAGATTCGATCAGTCTCGGCTCCATTGGAAGACTCTGCAGAGGGAAATCAGACTTTGATTGATGGGTTTGTTCTGGAATTAAGAGGATGACATCCAAGAAAGCTGAAAGATAACTCTAACTCTAACCCATTCCTACGTTGTACACAGAAGGGGTGACATGGAAGATGATTTAGGGTTACTCGAGTCAAAACCCTTGCGTCCCTTATGGAGTGAATGGATGACATAGAAGAAAATTTCCAGGTAAAAAGCTCACCGAGGATGGCTGCTGACACACACATTGTTTCAGAGGAACATGGCAATACGTCTTCAACGGAACATGATGAGTCTATGCAGGTCGTACACTGAAGTGGAACAGCTGCATTGGAAAGAGAAGAACAACGAAAATGTACTCGAGACAAATATAGCCAGAGAAATGATAAGAGTCATGGAAATTGAAAGCTACAGCACCATGGATATGAGTGTCTATCAGTGAAGTGGACATGCTATTCATTTATTTCAAGGACCACTTGAAAAGTCTGCAAAACCTCATCAAGACAAGTTGATGCTTGTCTATGTTACTTGTTGTCTTACTTGTTGCTGCAGGAATCATCGGAGTAGAAGTTGTGGGGGCGCCAGTAGTCGTAGTTGTAGTCAGCAGGACATCATTACACAGATTTCCTTCACAGCATAGGGGTCCTCTGCTGAAATCGCCAACCTCTGGCCTCAGTGGCAGCATCCCCGAGCTCTGAGCAGCACTACACACATTTTCAGATGAGCAGCCGCTAAGTGGAGACGTGCCAGAGTCTGTTGTCACTGGAGATGGAAAATAAAGTCTTTAAAGTACAAATTCAAAGTCACACCCTGCTGATTCAGTTATTGGTAATCTTGAAAATCCCAGCCATCTCCCGTGTCATCAGTTAGACCCAAGCACTTTGCCCGAGGCCCCATCCGGCCCACTGAAATCATGTCTGAATGCCTCAGATTGAAACATTCTCATCACCAAAGTCTTTCTCAGCTTGACAGAAATTCTCACATTACTGATGAGGACAGCTATTCAACAGAGGACACGTGAAAACATCTCACCATTTCCCTGGATGCATCTGTCCTGGTTTCCTCGACACTGGACGATAACATTGCAGTCCGTGGTATCAGGAAGACAGAAGTTACACAGTCGGCCGTTTGGATCTGGAAGAGTTGGTGCTGAAACAGAAGATCATGTTGAAATAGCTGAAACACAGACTGACGTCCTTCTGCTCTGATCATTGTGTGGCCTGTCTCGCTCTTCTCACCAGCTTGAGTGGCCGAGTTGCAGTTTTCTGTGTCGCAGCAGTTAGCAGATATAACTGTAGTTGTTGGACCCAAACTGGTTGAAAGGGTTTGAAGGCCTGTAGATGGACACAGGGAGGAGTTTGCACAGCCCTTGAAGATTCGATCAGTCTCGGCTCCATTGGAAGACTCTGCAGAGGGAAATCAGACTTTGATTGATGGGTTTGTTCTGGAATTAAGAGGATGACATCCAAGAAAGCTGAAAGATAACTCTAACTCTAACCCATTCCTACGTTGTACACAGAAGGGGTGACATGGAAGATGATTTAGGGTTAACTCGAGTCAAAACCCTTGCGTCCCTTATGGAGTGAATGGATGACATAGAAGAAAATTTCCAGGTAAAAAGCTCACCGAGGATGGCTGCTGACACACACATTGTTTCAGAGGAACATGGCAATACGTCTTCAACGGAACATGATGAGTCTATGCAGGTCGTACACTGAAGTGGAACAGCTGCATTGGAAAGAGAAGAACAACGAAAATGTACTCGAGACAAATATAGCCAGAGAAATGATAAGAGTCATGGAAATTGAAAGCTACAGCACCATGGATATGAGTGTCTATCAGTGAAGTGGACATGCTATTCATTTATTTCAAGGACCACTTGAAAAGTCTGCAAAACCTCATCAAGACAAGTTGATGCTTGTCTATGTTACTTGTTGTCTTACTTGTTGCTGCAGGAATCATCGGAGTAGAAGTTGTGGGGGCGCCAGTAGTCGTAGTTGTAGTCAGCAGGACATCATTACACAGATTTCCTTCACAGCATAGGGGTCCTCTGCTGAAATCGCCAACCTCTGGCCTCAGTGGCAGCATCCCCGAGCTCTGAGCAGCACTACACACATTTTCAGATGAGCAGCCGCTAAGTGGAGACGTGCCAGAGTCTGTTGTCACTGGAGATGGAAAATAAAGTCTTTAAAGTACAAATTCAAAGTCACACCCTGCTGATTCAGTTATTGGTAATCTTGAAATCCCAGCCATCTCCCGTGTCATCAGTTAGACCCAAGCACTTTGCCCGAGGCCCCATCCGGCCCACTGAAATCATGTCTGAATGCCTCAGATTGAAACATTCTCATCACCAAAGTCTTTCTCAGCTTGACAGAAATTCTCACATTACTGATGAGGACAGCTATTCAACAGAGGACACGTGAAAACATCTCACCATTTCCCTGGATGCATCTGTCCTGGTTTCCTCGACACTGGACGATAACATTGCAGTCCGTGGTATCAGGAAGACAGAAGTTACACAGTCGGCCGTTTGGATCTGGAAGAGTTGGTGCTGAAACAGAAGATCATGTTGAAATAGCTGAAACACAGACTGACGTCCTTCTGCTCTGATCATTGTGTGGCCTGTCTCGCTCTTCTCACCAGCTTGAGTGGCCGAGTTGCAGTTTTCTGTGTCGCAGCAGTTAGCAGATATAACTGTAGTTGTTGGACCCAAACTGGTTGAAAGGGTTTGAAGGCCTGTAGATGGACACAGGGAGGAGTTTGCACAGCCCTTGAAGATTCGATCAGTCTCGGCTCCATTGGAAGACTCTGCAGAGGGAAATCAGACTTTGATTGATGGGTTTGTTCTGGAATTAAGAGGATGACATCCAAGAAAGCTGAAAGATAACTCTAACTCTAACCCATTCCTACGTTGTACACAGAAGGGGTGACATGGAAGATGATTTAGGGTTAACTCGAGTCAAAACCCTTGCGTCCCTTATGGAGTGAATGGATGACATAGAAGAAAATTTCCAGGTAAAAAGCTCACCGAGGATGGCTGCTGACACACACATTGTTTCAGAGGAACATGGCAATACGTCTTCAACGGAACATGATGAGTCTATGCAGGTCGTACACTGAAGTGGAACAGCTGCATTGGAAAGAGAAGAACAACGAAAATGTACTCGAGACAAATATAGCCAGAGAAATGATAAGAGTCATGGAAATTGAAAGCTACAGCACCATGGATATGAGTGTCTATCAGTGAAGTGGACATGCTATTCATTATTTCAAGGACCACTTGAAAAGTCTGCAAAACCTCATCAAGACAAGTTGATGCTTGTCTATGTTACTTGTTGTCTTACTTGTTGCTGCAGGAATCATCGGAGTAGAAGTTGTGGGGGCGCCAGTAGTCGTAGTTGTAGTCAGCAGGACATCATTACACAGATTTCCTTCACAGCATAGGGGTCCTCTGCTGAAATCGCCAACCTCTGGCCTCAGTGGCAGCATCCCCGAGCTCTGAGCAGCACTACACACATTTTCAGATGAGCAGCCGCTAAGTGGAGACGTGCCAGAGTCTGTTGTCACTGGAGATGGAAAATAAAGTCTTTAAAGTACAAATTCAAAGTCACACCCTACTGATTCAGTTATTGGTAATCTTGAAAATCCCAGCCATCTCCCGTGTCATCAGTTAGACCCAAGGACTTTGCCCGAGGCCCCATCCGGCCCACTGAAATCATGTCTGAATGCCTCAGATTGAAACATTCTCATCACCAAAGTCTTTCTCAGCTTGACAGAAATTCTCACATTACTGATGAGGACAGCTATTCAACAGAGGGACACGTGAAAACATCTCACCATTTCCCTGGATGCATCTGTCCTGGTTTCCTCGACACTGGACGATAACATTGCAGTCCGTGGTATCAGGAAGACAGAAGTTACACAGTCGGCCGTTTGGATCTGGAAGAGTTGGTGCTGAAACAGAAGATCATGTTGAAATAGCTGAAACACAGACTGACGTCCTTCTGCTCTGATCATTGTGTGGCCTGTCTCGCTCTTCTCACCAGCTTGAGTGGCCGAGTTGCAGTTTTCTGTGTCGCAGCAGTTAGCAGATATAACTGTAGTTGTTGGACCCAAACTGGTTGAAAGGGTTTGAAGGCCTGTAGATGGACACAGGGAGGAGTTTGCACAGCCCTTGAAGATTCGATCAGTCCCGGCTCCATTGGAAGACTCTGCAGAGGGAAATCAGACTTTGATTGATGGGTTTGTTCTGGAATTAAGAGGATGACATCCAAGAAAGCTGAAAGATAACTCTAACTCTAACCCATTCCTACGTTGTACACAGAAGGGTGACATGGAAGATGATTTAGGGTTAACTCGAGTCAAAACCCTTGCGTCCCTTATGGAGTGAATGGATGACATAGAAGAAATTTCCAGGTAAAAAGCTCACCGAGGATGGCTGCTGACACACACATTGTTTCAGAGGAACATGGCAATACGTCTTCAACGGAACATGATGAGTCTATGCAGGTCGTACACTGAAGTGGAACAGCTGCATTGGAAAGAGAAGAACAACGAAAATGTACTCGAGACAAATATAGCCAGAGAAATGATAAGAGTCATGGAAATTGAAAGCTACAGCACCATGGATATGAGTGTCTATCAGTGAAGTGGACATGCTATTCATTTATTTCAAGGACCACTTGAAAAGTCTGCAAAACCTCATCAAGACAAGTTGATGCTTGTCTATGTTACTTGTTGTCTTACTTGTTGCTGCAGGAATCATCGGAGTAGAAGTTGTGGGGGCGCCAGTAGTCGTAGTTGTAGTCAGCAGGACATCATTACACAGATTTCCTTCACAGCATAGGGGTCCTCTGCTGAAATCGCCAACCTCTGGCCTCAGTGGCAGCATCCCCGAGCTCTGAGCAGCACTACACACATTTTCAGATGAGCAGCCGCTAAGTGGAGACGTGCCAGAGTCTGTTGTCACTGGAGATGGAAAATAAAGTCTTTAAAGTACAAATTCAAAGTCACACCCTGCTGATTCAGTTATTGGTAATCTTGAAAATCCCAGCCATCTCCCGTGTCATCAGTTAGACCCAAGCACTTTGCCCGAGGCCCCATCCGGCCCACTGAAATCATGTCTGAATGCCTCAGATTGAAACATTCTCATCACCAAAGTCTTTCTCAGCTTGACAGAAATTCTCACATTACTGATGAGGACAGCTATTCAACAGAGGACACGTGAAAACATCTCACCATTTCCCTGGATGCATCTGTCCTGGTTTCCTCGACACTGGACGATAACATTGCAGTCCGTGGTATCAGGAAGACAGAAGTTACACAGTTGGCCGTTTGGATCTGGAAGAGTTGGTGCTGAAACAGAAGATCATGTTGAAATAGCTGAAACACAGACTGACGTCCTTCTGCTCTGATCATTGTGTGGCCTGTCTCGCTCTTCTCACCAGCTTGAGTGGCCGAGTTGCAGTTTTCTGTGTCGCAGCAGTTAGCAGATATAACTGTAGTTGTTGGACCCAAACTGGTTGAAAGGGTTTGAAGGCCTGTAGATGGACACAGGGAGGAGTTTGCACAGCCCTTGAAGATTCGATCAGTCTCGGCTCCATTGGAAGACTCTGCAGAGGGAAATCAGACTTTGATTGATGGGTTTGTTCTGGAATTAAGAGGAAGACATCCAAGAAAGCTGAAAGATAACTCTCGCTGTAACCCATTCCTACGTTGTACACAGAAGGGGTGACATGGAAGATGATTTAGGGTTAACTCGAGTCAAAACCCTTGCGTTCATTATGGAGTGAATGGATGACATAGAAGAAAATTTCCAGGAAAAAAGCTCACCGAGGATGGCTGCTGACACACACATTGTTTCAGAGGAACATGGCAATACGTCTTCAACGGAACATGATGAGTCTATGCAGGTCGTACACTGAAGTGGAACAGCTGCATTGGAAAGAGAAGAACAACGAAAATGTACTCGAGACAAATATAGCCAGAGAAATGATAAGAGTCATGGAAATTGAAAGCTACAGCACCATGGATATGAGTGTCTATCAGTGAAGTGGACATGCTATTCATTTATTTCAAGGACCACTTGAAAAGTCTGCAAAACCTCATCAAGACAAGTTGATGCTTGTCTATGTTACTTGTTGTCTTACTTGTTGCTGCAGGAATCATCGGAGTAGAAGTTGTGGGGGCGCCAGTAGTCGTAGTTGTAGTCAGCAGGACATCATTACACAGGTTTCCTTCACAGCATAGGGGTCCTCTGCTGAAATCGCCAACCTCTGGCCTCAGTGGCAGCATCCCCGAGCTCTGAGCAGCACTACACACATTTTCAGATGAGCAGCCGCTAAGTGGAGACGTGCCAGAGTCTGTTGTCACTGGAGATGGAAAATAAAGTCTTTAAAGTACAAATTCAAAGTCACACCCTACTGATTCAGTTATTGGTAATCTTGAAAATCCCAGCCATCTCCCGTGTCATCAGTTAGACCCAAGGACTTTGCCCGAGGCCCCATCCGGCCCACTGAAATCATGTCTGAATGCCTCAGATTGAAACATTCTCATCACCAAAGTCTTTCTCAGCTTGACAGAAATTCTCACATTACTGATGAGGACAGCTATTCAACAGAGGACACGTGAAAACATCTCACCATTTCCCTGGATGCATCTGTCCTGGTTTCCTCGACACTGGACGATAACATTGCAGTCCGTGGTATCAGGAAGACAGAAGTTACACAGTCGGCCGTTTGGATCTGGAAGAGTTGGTGCTGAAACAGAAGATCATGTTGAAATAGCTGAAACACAGACTGACGTCCTTCTGCTCTGATCATTGTGTGGCCTGTCTCGCTCTTCTCACCAGCTTGAGTGGCCGAGTTGCAGTTTTCTGTGTCGCAGCAGTTAGCAGATATAACTGTAGTTGTTGGACCCAAACTGGTTGAAAGGGTTTGAAGGCCTGTAGATGGACACAGGGAGGAGTTTGCACAGCCCTTGAAGATTCGATCAGTCCCGGCTCCATTGGAAGACTCTGCAGAGGGAAATCAGACTTTGATTGATGGGTTTGTTCTGGAATTAAGAGGATGACATCCAAGAAAGCTGAAAGATAACTCTAACTCTAACCCATTCCTACGTTGTACACAGAAGGGGTGACATGGAAGATGATATAGGGTTAACTCGAGTCAAAACCCTTGCGTCCCTTATGGAGTGAATGGATGACATAGAAAAAAATTTCCAGGTAAAAAGCTCACCGAGGATGGCTGCTGACACACACATTGTTTCAGAGGAACATGGCAATACGTCTTCAACGGAACATGATGAGTCTATGCAGGTCGTACACTGAAGTGGAACAGCTGCATTGGAAAGAGAAGAACAACGAAAATGTACTCGAGACAAATATAGCCAGAGAAATGATAAGAGTCATGGAAATTGAAAGCTACAGCACCATGGATATGAGTGTCTATCAGTGAAGTGGACATGCTATTCATTTATTTCAAGGACCACTTGAAAAGTCTGCAAAACCTCATCAAGACAAGTTGATGCTTGTCTATGTTACTTGTTGTCTTACTTGTTGCTGCAGGAATCATCGGAGTAGAAGTTGTGGGGGCGCCAGTAGTCGTAGTTGTAGTCAGCAGGACATCATTACACAGATTTCCTTCACAGCATAGGGGTCCTCTGCTGAAATCGCCAACCTCTGGCCTCAGTGGCAGCATCCCCGAGCTCTGAGCAGCACTACACACATTTTCAGATGAGCAGCCGCTAAGTGGAGACGTGCCAGAGTCTGTTGTCACTGGAGATGGAAAATAAAGTCTTTAAAGTACAAATTCAAAGTCACACCCTACTGATTCAGTTATTGGTAATCTTGAAAATCCCAGCCATCTCCCGTGTCATCAGTTAGACCCAAGGACTTTGCCCGAGGCCCCATCCGGCCCACTGAAATCATGTCTGAATGCCTCAGATTGAAACATTCTCATCACCAAAGTCTTTCTCAGCTTGACAGAAATTCTCACATTACTGATGAGGACAGCTATTCAACAGAGGACACGTGAAAACATCTCACCATTTCCCTGGATGCATCTGTCCTGGTTTCCTCGACACTGGACGATAACATTGCAGTCCGTGGTATCAGGAAGACAGAAGTTACACAGTCGGCCGTTTGGATCTGGAAGAGTTGGTGCTGAAACAGAAGATCATGTTGAAATAGCTGAAACACAGACTGACGTCCTTCTGCTCTGATCATTGTGTGGCCTGTCTCGCTCTTCTCACCAGCTTGAGTGGCCGAGTTGCAGTTTTCTGTGTCGCAGCAGTTAGCAGATATAACTGTAGTTGTTGGACCCAAACTGGTTGAAAGGGTTTGAAGGCCTGTAGATGGACACAGGGAGGAGTTTGCACAGCCCTTGAAGATTCGATCAGTCTCGGCTCCATTGGAAGACTCTGCAGAGGGAAATCAGACTTTGATTGATGGGTTTGTTCTGGAATTAAGAGGAAGACATCCAAGAAAGCTGAAAGATAACTCTAACTCTAACCCATTCCTACGTTGTACACAGAAGGGGTGACATGGAAGATGATTTAGGGTTAACTCGAGTCAAAACCCTTGAGTTCATTATGGAGTGAATGGATGACATAGAAGAAAATTTCCGGGAAAAAAGCTCACCGAGGATGGCTGCTGACACACACATTGTTTCAGAGGAACATGGCAATACGTCTTCAACGGAACATGATGAGTCTATGCAGGTCGTACACTGAAGTGGAACAGCTGCATTGGAAAGAGAAGAACAACGAAAATGTACTCGAGACAAATATAGCCAGAGAAATGATAAGAGTCATGGAAATTGAAAGCTACAGCACCATGGATATGAGTGTCTATCAGTGAAGTGGACATGCTATTCATTTATTTCAAGGACCACTTGAAAAGTCTGCAAAACCTCATCAAGACAAGTTGATGCTTGTCTATGTTACTTGTTGTCTTACTTGTTGCTGCAGGAATCATCGGAGTAAAAGTTGTGGGGGCGCCAGTAGTCGTAGTTGTAGTCAGCAGGACATCATTACACAGATTTCCTTCACAGCATAGGGGTCCTCTGCTGAAATCGCCAACCTCTGGCCTCAGTGGCAGCATCCCCGAGCTCTGAGCAGCACTACACACATTTTCAGATGAGCAGCCGCTAAGTGGAGACGTGCCAGAGTCTGTTGTCACTGGAGATGGAAATTAAAGTCTTTAAAGTACAAATTCAAAGTCACACCCTACTGATTCAGTTATTGGTAATCTTGAAAATCCCAGCCATCTCCCGTGTCATCAGTTAGACCCAAGCACTTTGCCCGAGGCCCCATCCGGCCCACTGAAATCATGTCTGAATGCCTCAGATTGAAACATTCTCATCACCAAAGTCTTTCTCAGCTTGACAGAAATTCTCACATTACTGATGAGGACAGCTATTCAACAGAGGACACGTGAAAACATCTCACCATTTCCCTGGATGCATCTGTCCTGGTTTCCTCGACACTGGACGATAACATTGCAGTCCGTGGTATCAGGAAGACAGAAGTTACACAGTCGGCCGTTTGGATCTGGAAGAGTTGGTGCTGAAACAGAAGATCATGTTGAAATAGCTGAAACACAGACTGACGTCCTTCTGCTCTGATCATTGTGTGGCCTGTCTCGCTCTTCTCACCAGCTTGAGTGGCCGAGTTGCAGTTTTCTGTGTCGCAGCAGTTAGCAGATATAACTGTAGTTGTTGGACCCAAACTGGTTGAAAGGGTTTGAAGGCCTGTAGATGGACACAGGGAGGAGTTTGCACAGCCCTTGAAGATTCGATCAGTCTCGGCTCCATTGGAAGACTCTGCAGAGGGAAATCAGACTTTGATTGATGGGTTTGTTCTGGAATTAAGAGGATGACATCCAAGAAAGCTGAAAGATAACTCTAACTCTAACCCATTCCTACGTTGTACACAGAAGGGGTGACATGGAAGATGATTTAGGGTTATCTCGAGTCAAAACCCTTGCGTCCCTTATGGAGTGAATGGATGACATAGAAGAAAATTTCCAGGTAAAAAGCTCACCGAGGATGGCTGCTGACACACACATTGTTTCAGAGGAACATGGCAATACGTCTTCAACGGAACATGATGAGTCTATGCAGGTCGTACACTGAAGTGGAACAGCTGCATTGGAAAGAGAAGAACAACGAAAATGTACTCGAGACAAATATAGCCAGAGAAATGATAAGAGTCATGGAAATTGAAAGCTACAGCACCATGGATATGAGTGTCTATCAGTGAAGTGGACATGCTATTCATTTATTTCAAGGACCACTTGAAAAGTCTGCAAAACCTCATCAAGACAAGTTGATGCTTGTCTATGTTACTTGTTGTCTTACTTGTTGCTGCAGGAATCATCGGAGTAGAAGTTGTGGGGGCGCCAGTAGTCGTAGTTGTAGTCAGCAGGACATCATTACACAGATTTCCTTCACAGCATAGGGGTCCTCTGCTGAAATCGCCAACCTCTGGCCTCAGTGGCAGCATCCCCGAGCTCTGAGCAGCACTACACACATTTTCAGATGAGCAGCCGCTAAGTGGAGACGTGCCAGAGTCTGTTGTCACTGGAGATGGAAAATAAAGTCTTTAAAGTACAAATTCAAAGTCACACCCTACTGATTCAGTTATTGGTAATCTTGAAAATCCCAGCCATCTCCCGTGTCATCAGTTAGACCCAAGGACTTTGCCCGAGGCCCCATCCGGCCCACTGAAATCATGTCTGAATGCCTCAGATTGAAACATTCTCATCACCAAAGTCTTTCTCAGCTTGACAGAAATTCTCACATTACTGATGAGGACAGCTATTCAACAGAGGACACGTGAAAACATCTCACCATTTCCCTGGATGCATCTGTCCTGGTTTCCTCGACACTGGACGATAACATTGCAGTCCGTGGTATCAGGAAGACAGAAGTTACACAGTCGGCCGTTTGGATCTGGAAGAGTTGGTGCTGAAACAGAAGATCATGTTGAAATAGCTGAAACACAGACTGACGTCCTTCTGCTCTGATCATTGTGTGGCCTGTCTCGCTCTTCTCACCAGCTTGAGTGGCCGAGTTGCAGTTTTCTGTGTCGCAGCAGTTAGCAGATATAACTGTAGTTGTTGGACCCAAACTGGTTGAAAGGGTTTGAAGGCCTGTAGATGGACACAGGGAGGAGTTTGCACAGCCCTTGAAGATTCGATCAGTCTCGGCTCCATTGGAAGACTCTGCAGAGGGAAATCAGACTTTGATTGATGGGTTTGTTCTGGAATTAAGAGGATGACATCCAAGAAAGCTGAAAGATAACTCTAACTCTAACACATTCCTACGTTGTACACAGAAGGGGTGACATGGAAGATGATTTAGGGTTAACTCGAGTCAAAACCCTTGCGTCCCTTATGGAGTGAATGGATGACATAGAAGAAAATTTCCAGGTAAAAAGCTCACCGAGGATGGCTGCTGACACACACATTGTTTCAGAGGAACATGGCAATACGTCTTCAACGGAACATGATGAGTCTATGCAGGTCGTACACTGAAGTGGAACAGCTGCATTGGAAAGAGAAGAACAACGAAAATGTACTCGAGACAAATATAGCCAGAGAAATGATAAGAGTCATGGAAATTGAAAGCTACAGCACCATGGATATGAGTTTCTATCAGTGAAGTGGACATGCTATTCATTTATTTCAAGGACCACTTGAAAAGTCTGCAAAACCTCATCAAGACAAGTTGATGCTTGTCTATGTTACTTGTTGTCTTACTTGTTGCTGCAGGAATCATCGGAGTAGAAGTTGTGGGGGCGCCAGTAGTCGTAGTTGTAGTCAGCAGGACATCATTACACAGATTTCCTTCACAGCATAGGGGTCCTCTGCTGAAATCGCCAACCTCTGGCCTCAGTGGCAGCATCCCCGAGCTCTGAGCAGCACTACACACATTTTCAGATGAGCAGCCGCTAAGTGGAGACGTGCCAGAGTCTGTTGTCACTGGAGATGGAAAATAAAGTCTTTAAAGTACAAATTCAAAGTCACACCCTACTGATTCAGTTATCTTGAAAATCCCAGCCATCTCCCGTGTCATCAGTTAGACCCAAGGACTTTGCCCGAGGCCCCATCCGGCCCACTGAAATCATGTCTGAATGCCTCAGATTGAAACATTCTCATCACCAAGTCTTTCTCAGCTTGACAGAAATTCTCACATTACTGATGAGGACAGCTATTCAACAGAGGACACGTGAAAACATCTCACCATTTCCCTGGATGCATCTGTCCTGGTTTCCTCGACACTGGACGATAACATTGCAGTCCGTGGTATCAGGAAGACAGAAGTTACACAGTCGGCCGTTTGGATCTGGAAGAGTTGGTGCTGAAACAGAAGATCATGTTGAAATAGCTGAAACACAGACTGACGTCCTTCTGCTCTGATCATTGTGTGGCCTGTCTCGCTCTTCTCACCAGCTTGAGTGGCCGAGTTGCAGTTTTCTGTGTCGCAGCAGTTAGCAGATATAACTGTAGTTGTTGGACCCAAACTGGTTGAAAGGGTTTGAAGGCCTGTAGATGGACACAGGGAGGAGTTTGCACAGCCCTTGAAGATTCGATCAGTCTCGGCTCCATTGGAAGACTCTGCAGAGGGAAATCAGACTTTGATTGATGGGTTTGTTCTGGAATTAAGAGGAAGACATCCAAGAAAGCTGAAAGATAACTCTAACTCTAACCCATTCCTACGTTGTACACAGAAGGGGTGACATGGAAGATGATTTAGGGTTAACTCGAGTCAAAACCCTTGAGTTCATTATGGAGTGAATGGATGACATAGAAGAAAATTTCCGGGAAAAAAGCTCACCGAGGATGGCTGCTGACACACACATTGTTTCAGAGGAACATGGCAATACGTCTTCAACGGAACATGATGAGTCTATGCAGGTCGTACACTGAAGTGGAACAGCTGCATTGGAAAGAGAAGAACAACGAAAATGTACTCGAGACAAATATAGCCAGAGAAATGATAAGAGTCATGGAAATTGAAAGCTACAGCACCATGGATATGAGTGTCTATCAGTGAAGTGGACATGCTATTCATTTATTTCAAGGACCACTTGAAAAGTCTGCAAAACCTCATCAAGACAAGTTGATGCTTGTCTATGTTACTTGTTGTCTTACTTGTTGCTGCAGGAATCATCGGAGTAGAAGTTGTGGGGGCGCCAGTAGTCGTAGTTGTAGTCAGCAGGACATCATTACACAGATTTCCTTCACAGCATAGGGGTCCTCTGCTGAAATCGCCAACCTCTGGCCTCAGTGGCAGCATCCCCGAGCTCTGAGCAGCACTACACACATTTTCAGATGAGCAGCCGCTAAGTGGAGACGTGCCAGAGTCTGTTGTCACTGGAGATGGAAATTAAAGTCTTTAAAGTACAAATTCAAAGTCACACCCTACTGATTCAGTTATTGGTAATCTTGAAAATCCCAGCCATCTCCCGTGTCATCAGTTAGACCCAAGCACTTTGCCCGAGGCCCCATCCGGCCCACTGAAATCATGTCTGAATGCCTCAGATTGAAACATTCTCATCACCAAAGTCTTTCTCAGCTTGACAGAAATTCTCACATTACTGATGAGGACAGCTATTCAACAGAGGACACGTGAAAACATCTCACCATTTCCCTGGATGCATCTGTCCTGGTTTCCTCGACACTGGACGATAACATTGCAGTCCGTGGTATCAGGAAGACAGAAGTTACACAGTCGGCCGTTTGGATCTGGAAGAGTTGGTGCTGAAACAGAAGATCATGTTGAAATAGCTGAAACACAGACTGACGTCCTTCTGCTCTGATCATTGTGTGGCCTGTCTCGCTCTTCTCACCAGCTTGAGTGGCCGAGTTGCAGTTTTCTGTGTCGCAGCAGTTAGCAGATATAACTGTAGTTGTTGGACCCAAACTGGTTGAAAGGGTTTGAAGGCCTGTAGATGGACACAGGGAGGAGTTTGCACAGCCCTTGAAGATTCGATCAGTCTCGGCTCCATTGGAAGACTCTGCAGAGGGAAATCAGACTTTGATTGATGGGTTTGTTCTGGAATTAAGAGGAAGACATCCAAGAAAGCTGAAAGATAACTCTAACTCTAACCCATTCCTACGTTGTACACAGAAGGGGTGACATGGAAGATGATTTAGGGTTATCTCGAGTCAAAACCCTTGCGTCCCTTATGGAGTGAATGGATGACATAGAAGAAAATTTCCGGGAAAAAAGCTCACCGAGGATGGCTGCTGACACACACATTGTTTCAGAGGAACATGGCAATACGTCTTCAACGGAACATGATGAGTCTATGCAGGTCGTACACTGAAGTGGAACAGCTGCATTGGAAAGAGAAGAACAACGAAAATGTACTCGAGACAAATATAGCCAGAGAAATGATAAGAGTCATGGAAATTGAAAGCTACAGCACCATGGATATGAGTGTCTATCAGTGAAGTGGACATGCTATTCATTTATTTCAAGGACCACTTGAAAAGTCTGCAAAACCTCATCAAGACAAGTTGATGCTTGTCTATGTTACTTGTTGTCTTACTTGTTGCTGCAGGAATCATCGGAGTAGAAGTTGTGGGGGCGCCAGTAGTCGTAGTTGTAGTCAGCAGGACATCATTACACAGATTTCCTTCACAGCATAGGGGTCCTCTGCTGAAATCGCCAACCTCTGGCCTCAGTGGCAGCATCCCCGAGCTCTGAGCAGCACTACACACATTTTCAGATGAGCAGCCGCTAAGTGGAGACGTGCCAGAGTCTGTTGTCACTGGAGATGGAAATTAAAGTCTTTAAAGTACAAATTCAAAGTCACACCCTACTGATTCAGTTATTGGTAATCTTGAAAATCCCAGCCATCTCCCGTGTCATCAGTTAGACCCAAGGACTTTGCCCGAGGCCCCATCCGGCCCACTGAAATCATGTCTGAATGCCTCAGATTGAAACATTCTCATCACCAAAGTCTTTCTCAGCTTGACAGAAATTCTCACATTACTGATGAGGACAGCTATTCAACAGAGGACACGTGAAAACATCTCACCATTTCCCTGGATGCATCTGTCCTGGTTTCCTCGACACTGGACGATAACATTGCAGTCCGTGGTATCAGGAAGACAGAAGTTACACAGTCGGCCGTTTGGATCTGGAAGAGTTGGTGCTGAAACAGAAGATCATGTTGAAATAGCTGAAACACAGACTGACGTCCTTCTGCTCTGATCATTGTGTGGCCTGTCTCGCTCTTCTCACCAGCTTGAGTGGCCGAGTTGCAGTTTTCTGTGTCGCAGCAGTTAGCAGATATAACTGTAGTTGTTGGACCCAAACTGGTTGAAAGGGTTTGAAGGCCTGTAGATGGACACAGGGAGGAGTTTGCACAGCCCTTGAAGATTCGATCAGTCTCGGCTCCATTGGAAGACTCTGCAGAGGGAAATCAGACTTTGATTGATGGGTTTGTTCTGGAATTAAGAGGAAGACATCCAAGAAAGCTGAAAGATAACTCTAACTCTAACCCATTCCTACGTTGTACACAGAAGGGGTGACATGGAAGATGATTTAGGGTTATCTCGAGTCAAAACCCTTGCGTCCCTTATGGAGTGAATGGATGACATAGAAGAAAATTTCCAGGTAAAAAGCTCACCGAGGATGGCTGCTGACACACACATTGTTTCAGAGGAACATGGCAATACGTCTTCAACGGAACATGATGAGTCTATGCAGGTCGTACACTGAAGTGGAACAGCTGCATTGGAAAGAGAAGAACAACGAAAATGTACTCGAGACAAATATAGCCAGAGAAATGATAAGAGTCATGGAAATTGAAAGCTACAGCACCATGGATATGAGTGTCTATCAGTGAAGTGGACATGCTATTCATTTATTTCAAGGACCACTTGAAAAGTCTGCAAAACCTCATCAAGACAAGTTGATGCTTGTCTATGTTACTTGTTGTCTTACTTGTTGCTGCAGGAATCATCGGAGTAGAAGTTGTGGGGGCGCCAGTAGTCGTAGTTGTAGTCAGCAGGACATCATTACACAGATTTCCTTCACAGCATAGGGGTCCTCTGCTGAAATCGCCAACCTCTGGCCTCAGTGGCAGCATCCCCGAGCTCTGAGCAGCACTACACACATTTTCAGATGAGCAGCCGCTAAGTGGAGACGTGCCAGAGTCTGTTGTCACTGGAGATGGAAAATAAAGTCTTTAAAGTACAAATTCAAAGTCACACCCTACTGATTCAGTTATTGGTAATCTTGAAAATCCCAGCCATCTCCCGTGTCATCAGTTAGACCCAAGGACTTTGCCCGAGGCCCCATCCGGCCCACTGAAATCATGTCTGAATGCCTCAGATTGAAACATTCTCATCACCAAAGTCTTTCTCAGCTTGACAGAAATTCTCACATTACTGATGAGGACAGCTATTCAACAGAGGACACGTGAAAACATCTCACCATTTCCCTGGATGCATCTGTCCTGGTTTCCTCGACACTGGACGATAACATTGCAGTCCGTGGTATCAGGAAGACAGAAGTTACACAGTCGGCCGTTTGGATCTGGAAGAGTTGGTGCTGAAACAGAAGATCATGTTGAAATAGCTGAAACACAGACTGACGTCCTTCTGCTCTGATCATTGTGTGGCCTGTCTCGCTCTTCTCACCAGCTTGAGTGGCCGAGTTGCAGTTTTCTGTGTCGCAGCAGTTAGCAGATATAACTGTAGTTGTTGGACCCAAACTGGTTGAAAGGGTTTGAAGGCCTGTAGATGGACACAGGGAGGAGTTTGCACAGCCCTTGAAGATTCGATCAGTCTCGGCTCCATTGGAAGACTCTGCAGAGGGAAATCAGACTTTGATTGATGGGTTTGTTCTGGAATTAAGAGGATGACATCCAAGAAAGCTGAAAGATAACTCTAACTCTAACACATTCCTACGTTGTACACAGAAGGGTGACATGGAAGATGATTTAGGGTTAACTCGAGTCAAACCCTTGCGTCCCTTATGGAGTGAATGGATGACATAGAAGAAAATTTCCAGGTAAAAAGCTCACCGAGGATGGCTGCTGACACACACATTGTTTCAGAGGAACATAGCAATACGTCTTCAACGGAACATGATGAGTCTATGCAGGTCGTACACTGAAGTGGAACAGCTGCATTGGAAAGAGAAGAACAACGAAAATGTACTCGAGACAAATATAGCCAGAGAAATGATAAGAGTCATGGAAATTGAAAGCTACAGCACCATGGATATGAGTTCTATCAGTGAAGTGGACATGCTATTCATTATTTCAAGGACCACTTGAAAAGTCTGCAAAAACCTCATCAAGACAAGTTGATGCTTGTCTATGTTACTTGTTGTCTTACTTGTTGCTGCAGGAATCATCGGAGTAGAAGTTGTGGGGGCGCCAGTAGTCGTAGTTGTAGTCAGCAGGACATCATTACACAGATTTCCTTCACAGCATAGGGGTCCTCTGCTGAAATCGCCAACCTCTGGCCTCAGTGGCAGCATCCCCGAGCTCTGAGCAGCACTACACACATTTTCAGATGAGCAGCCGCTAAGTGGAGACGTGCCAGAGTCTGTTGTCACTGGAGATGGAAAATAAAGTCTTTAAAGTACAAATTCAAAGTCACACCCTACTGATTCAGTTATCTTGAAAATCCCAGCCATCTCCCGTGTCATCAGTTAGACCCAAGGACTTTGCCCGAGGCCCCATCCGGCCCACTGAAATCATGTCTGAATGCCTCAGATTGAAACATTCTCATCACCAAAGTCTTTCTCAGCTTGACAGAAATTCTCACATTACTGATGAGGACAGCTATTCAACAGAGGACACGTGAAAACATCTCACCATTTCCCTGGATGCATCTGTCCTGGTTTCCTCGACACTGGACGATAACATTGCAGTCCGTGGTATCAGGAAGACAGAAGTTACACAGTCGGCCGTTTGGATCTGGAAGAGTTGGTGCTGAAACAGAAGATCATGTTGAAATAGCTGAAACACAGACTGACGTCCTTCTGCTCTGATCATTGTGTGGCCTGTCTCGCTCTTCTCACCAGCTTGAGTGGCCGAGTTGCAGTTTTTCTGTGTCGCAGCAGTTAGCAGATATAACTGTAGTTGTTGGACCCAAACTGGTTGAAAGGGTTTGAAGGCCTGTAGATGGACACAGGGAGGAGTTTGCACAGCCCTTGAAGATTCGATCAGTCTCGGCTCCATTGGAAGACTCTGCAGAGGGAAATCAGACTTTGATTGATGGGTTGTTCTGGAATTAAGAGGATGACATCCAAGAAGCTGAAAGATAACTCTAACTCTAACCCATTCCTACGTTGTACACAGAAGGGGTGACATGGAAGATGATTTAGGGTTAACTCGAGTCAAAACCCTTGCGTCCCTTATGGAGTGAATGGATGACATAGAAGAAAATTTCCAGGTAAAAAGCTCACCGAGGATGGCTGCTGACACACACATTGTTTCAGAGGAACATGGCAATACGTCTTCAACGGAACATGATGAGTCTATGCAGGTCGTACACTGAAGTGGAACAGCTGCATTGGAAAGAGAAGAACAACGAAAATGTACTCGAGACAAATATAGCCAAGAAATGATAAGAGTCATGGAAATTGAAAGCTACAGCACCATGGATATGAGTGTCTATCAGTGAAGTGGACATGCTATTCATTTATTTCAAGGACCACTTGAAAAGTCTGCAAAAACCTCATCAAGACAAGTTGATGCTTGTCTATGTTACTTGTTGTCTTACTTGTTGCTGCAGGAATCATCGGAGTAGAAGTTGTGGGGGCCGCCAGTAGTCGTAGTTGTAGTCAGCATGACATCATTACACAGATTTCCTTCACAGCATAGGGGTCCTCTGCTGAAATCGCCAACCTCTGGCCTCATGGCAGCATCCCCGAGCTCTGAGCAGCACTACACACATTTTCAGATGAGCAGCCGCTAAGTGGAGACGTGCCAGAGTCTGTTGTCACTGGAGATGGAAAAATAAAGTCTTTAAAGTACAAATTCAAAGTCACACCCTACTGATTCAGTATTGTAATCTTGAAAATCCCAGCCAGCTCCCGTGTCATCAGTTAGACCCAAGGACTTTGCCCGAGGCCCCATCCGGCCCACTGAAATCATGTCTGAATGCCCTCAGATTGAAACATTCTCATCACCAAAGTCTTTCTCAGCTTGACAGAAATTCTCACATTACTGATGAGGACAGCTATTCAACAGAGGACACGTGAAAACATCTCACCATTCCCTGGATGCATCTGTCCTGGTTTCCTCGACACTGGACGATAACATTGCAGTCCGTGGTATCAGGAAGACAGAAGTTACACAGTCGGCCGTTTGGATCTGAAGAGTTGGTGCTGAAACAGAAGATCATGTTGAAATAGCTGAAACACAGACTGACGTCCTTCTGCTCTGATCATTGGAGTGGCCTGTCTCGCTCTTCTCACCAGCTTGAGTGGCCGAGTTGCAGTTTTCTGTGTCGCAGCAGTTAGCAGATATAACTGTAGTTGTTGACCCAAACTGGTTGAAAGGGTTGAAGGCCTGTAGATGGACACAGGGAGGAGTTTGCACAGCCCTTGAAGATTCGATCAGTCTCGGCTCCATTGGAAGACTCTGCAGAGGGAAATCAGACTTTGATTGATGGGTTTGTTCTGGAATTAAGAGGAAGACATCCAAGAAAGCTGAAAGATAACTCTAACTCTACCCATTCCTACGTTGTACACAGAAGGGGTGACATGGAAGATGATTTAGGGTTAACTCGAGTCAAAACCCTTGCGTCCTTATGGAGTGAATGGATGACATAGAAGAAAATTTCCAGGTAAAAAGCTCACCGAGGATGGCTGCTGACACACACATTGTTTCAGAGGAACATGGCAATACGTCTTCAACGGAACATGATGAGTCTATGCAGGTCGTACACTGAAGTGGAACAGCTGCATTGGAAAGAGAAGAACAACGAAAATGTACTCGAGACAAATATAGCCAGAGAAATGATAAGAGTCATGGAAATTGAAAGCTACAGCACCATGGATATGAGTTTCTATCAGTGAAGTGGACATGCTATTCATTTATTTCAAGGACCACTTGAAAAGTCTGCAAAACCTCATCAAGACAAGTTGATGCTTGTCTATGTTACTTGTTGTCTTACTTGTTGCTGCAGGAATCATCGGAGTAGAAGTTGTGGGGGCGCCAGTAGTCGTAGTTGTAGTCAGCAGGACATCATTACACAGATTTCCTTCACAGCATAGGGGTCCTCTGCTGAAATCGCCAACCTCTGGCCTCAGTGGCAGCATCCCCGAGCTCTGAGCAGCACTACACACATTTTCAGATGAGCAGCCGCTAAGTGGAGACGTGCCAGAGTCTGTTGTCACTGGAGATGGAAAATAAAGTCTTTAAAGTACAAATTCAAAGTCACACCCTACTGATTCAGTTATTGGTAATCTTGAAAATCCCAGCCATCTCCCGTGTCATCAGTTAGACCCAAGGACTTTGCCCGAGGCCCCATCCGGCCCACTGAAATCATGTCTGAATGCCTCAGATTGAAACATTCTCATCACCAAAGTCTTTCTCAGCTTGACAGAAATTCTCACATTACTGATGAGGACAGCTATTCAACAGAGGACACGTGAAAACATCTCACCATTTCCCTGGATGCATCTGTCCTGGTTTCCTCGACACTGGACGATAACATTGCAGTCCGTGGTATCAGGAAGACAGAAGTTACACAGTCGGCCGTTTGGATCTGGAAGAGTTGGTGCTGAAACAGAAGATCATGTTGAAATAGCTGAAACACAGACTGACGTCCTTCTGCTCTGATCATTGGGTGGCCTGTCTCGCTCT
>NW_021941346.1:0-31653 GCF_902148845.1 Salarias fasciatus
AGGGGCCCCGGCTGGAGGGGCCGGGCTGGAGGGGCCCGGGCTGGAGGGGCCCCGGCTGGAGGGGCCCCGGCTGGAGGGGCCCGGGCTGGAGGGGCCCCGGCTGGAGGGGCCCGGGCTGGAGGGGCCCGGATGGAGGGGCCCGGGCTGGAGGGGCCCGGGCTGGAGGGGCCCGGCTGGAGGGGCCCCGGCTGGAGGGGCCCCGGCTGGAGGGGCCCCGGCTGGAGGGGGCCCGGGCTGGAGGGGGCCCGGGCTGGAGGGGCCCCGGCTGGAGGGGCCCCGGCTGGAGGGGCACCGGGCTGGAGGGGCCCGGGCTGGAGGGGCCCGGGCTGGAGGGGCCCCGGCTGGAGGGGCCCGGGCTGGAGGGGCCCGGCTGGAGGGGCCCGGGCTGGAGGGGCCCCGGCTGGAGGGGCCCGGGCTGGAGGGGCCCCGGCTGGAGGGGCCCGGGCTGGAGGGGCCCCGGCTGGAGGGGGGGCCCCAGCTGGAGGGGCCCGGGCTGGAGGGGCCCCGACGGGCGGCTGACAGCAGTCAGTTTCAATGACAGATTTAAGGCGCTACGCTAGACGCTGCAACGACAACGTGTTGAAACCCCCCTCATGGGGCCCTTTCCGAGTGCTCAGCGGTTAGTTGCTGGTAGGGGGGCCCCGACAGACGGCGGAGATCAGCGACACAACTTGAAATCCCCGGATAATTTACACCGACACGTCGGGAACCCACCTAATGGGGCCCCATGACTACGCGGCTTACGTCAAATAATACGATTGTTTACAACCGGATTGAAAAAAACACCCATGTAAACTGGGCCAATGTGATGCTTTACATGCAGTCAGTATTCAGATTAAGGTCAATGTCACGGTTTCTGGAACATCTGGAATAACGAAGCTGAAACACACCTTCTCCTCCTCACCCTGCTGAAACACACCTTCTCCTCCTCCTCACCCTGCTGAAACACTCCTCCTCCTCCTCCTCCTCGCCCTGCTGAAACACACCTTCTCCTCCTCACCCTGCTGAAACACACCTTCTCCTCCTTCACAGTGCAGCTGTGAATGTGAACGTGGAAACAGGAGAAGCTCTCATCAGTATCTCCTTCTGCCGACTCCTTTTGAGGCGACACTCAAAAAACTCGCTTGTTCAATTTCCACATAACTGAGTTATGTTCATATGAATTACAGAGCGAAGAGAAACTCATTTATGTGAAACCAACAAGACTGTATTAAGTCACATTTATGCCACCTGGTCAAGTTGGCCTCAGTTGAACAGGTAACGTTCCTCTAACTAAACTTACACTCATTACAGCAGCAGAACTCACTCAGAACTTCTACTGAACTGCGCTGCGTGAAACCAATTGAACAACTTCTCCTTGTTCCAACTTAGCTGCTTTGAATGAGCAAAACTTCCAATGTTCCATTATAGCAAAGAAATTCATTTCTGCTGGACTTACTAAACCTGGTTATGTCAACAAATTTCCACACAATGTAGTTAAATAAACTCAAATAACAATACTGTGTTCTGAAAACATTCATTACATCCTTGGAAACTTAGAAATCCAATATGTAGAAGCACAGATTTTTTTCAACATGTCATTATCCCTTTTTTTCAGAGAAGTTTTAACATCGATGTTAGAAACTGTCCAAGACAAACAAATGCTCACAGTGCTGAGCAGTGACACCTTGTTGTGAACACACAATTGTTAAGCAGAAAAACTATTTTGCTTGATGCCACTTCAGCGCTGTATGAAACTGCTCAATAAAAACAAATTCATACATATTAATTGCGTAAAAGCATCTGAATCTAAGCTGCTTGTAGCACTGAGCAGTGACACCTTGTTGTGAACACACATTTGTGTCAATTAAAAACACTCAATAATATTGTGCTTCATGCCACTTCAGTGAGGCATTCTCATTTGGACTAAAAAACAAAGTAGTCCACGACAGTCACTGAGGAAAATGCATTTTCCACAAACATTTCCACAATCTTATGACAGAGAACTTGCATTTTTTTTTTAATGGCACTAAGACCAAATGTTGAGGTTCTGTCTCTCCTCAGTGCTACCACGATCAATATTCACCCATCACTGCACCACCGTCCACTGAACAGTTCGGCATCCGGTCTGCAACACCGATCCGTCCTCACAGAACAGGCAGCTCCGCCTGCAGCTCCGCCCCAGCTCTGCCTGCAGCTCCGCCTGCAGCTCCGCCTGCAGCTCCGCCTGCAGCTCCGCCCCAGCTCCGCCTGCAGCTCCACCTGCAGCTCCGCCTGCAGCTCCGCCCCAGCTCCGCCTGCAGCTCCGCCCCAGCTCCGCCTGCAGCTCCGCCTGCAGCTCCGCCCCAGCTCCGCCTGCAGCTCCGCCTGCAGCTCCGCCTGCAGCTCCGCCTGCAGCTCCGCCCCAGCTCCGCCCCAGCTCCGCCTGCAGCTCCGCCCCAGCTCCGCCTGCAGCTCCGCCTGCAGCTCCGCCTGCAGCTCCGCCCCAGCTCCGCCTGCAGCTCCACCTGCAGCTCCGCCTGCAGCTCCGCCCCAGCTCCGCCTGCAGCTCCGCCCCAGCTCCGCCTGCAGCTCCGCCTGCAGCTCCGCCCCAGCTCCGCCTGCAGCTCCGCCTGCAGCTCCGCCTGCAGCTCCGCCTGCAGCTCCGCCCCAGCTCCGCCCCAGCTCCGCCTGCAGCTCCGCCCCAGCTCCGCCTGCAGCTCCGCCTGCAGCTCCGCCTGCAGCTCCGCCCCAGCTCCGCCTGCAGCTCCGCCTGCAGCTCCGCCTGCAGCTCCGCCCCAGCTCCGCCTGCAGCTCCGCCTGCAGCTCCGCCCCAGCTCCGCCTGCAGCTCCGCCTGCAGCTCCGCCTGCAGCTCCGCCCCAGCTCCGCCTGCAGCTCCGCCTGCAGCTCCGCCTGCAGCTCCGCCCCAGCTCCGCCTGCAGCTCCGCCCCAGCTCCGCCTGCAGCTCCGCCTGCAGCTCCGCCTGCAGCTCCGCCCCAGCTCCGCCCCAGCTCCGCCTGCAGCTCCGCCTGCAGCTCCGCCTGCAGCTCCGCCCCAGCTCCGCCTGCAGCTCCGCCCCAGCTCCGCCTGCAGCTCCGCCTGCAGCTCCGCCTGCAGCTCCGCCCCAGCCCGAGGCGCTGCTTCACCGTTTGGTCTTCAGCACTCGCACCTTCGTCGACAGTTTGTTAGCATCGAGCTCCAGGACAAGCTTCTGCAGAACTTCAAACGTATACTTGAGATTTGTTGGATCGCTCAAGTCAAGCGAGTACATGAGGCCAAGCAAAATGGCGACGGCATCTGCAATGTCGGCGAGTTCATGGAGCACATTCACCCCTTCACAGATAATCCCAGCGTCTGCCAGGCAGTCTGTGGGCTCTGCACCTTCAACGGCGAGGCCACAAGTTCACCCGGGCCGTCTCGTCCAGAGCCTTCTGGTTGTCTTCAACATCTTTAAAAAGAAAAGAAAACAACAAAAAAACAAAAATCAGTTGCAGTATTCACACCAGAAAAGCACCTTTTTTTTTTTTTTTAAGATATACTACACCCTCAGAATGACATGCCTTTATTTTCTACTCACTCTTATGCTGAAGTGTTGTTTTGCTGCCCAGAGATTCATACCATCCCAGATCCTCGGCTACATGTGGAATATTTAACAAGTGCTGCAGAGTCTTGCGCCGTGTTTCCACCGGATGTACTGAACGCCACGGCATCCGCGGGACAGATGACATCACGCCGCGCGAGACGCACGAGTGTCATCGCTGGTACAAATACGCAAAAAACCCTCGCCGCGGCATCGCATCACTCCAAGCCCGCCAATCACTTCACTGTCCAACATGGGAGTGTGCACGTGTAGGTGCACCTGGCTGTGTGTGTGTGTGTGTGTGTGTGTGTGTGTGTGTGTGTGTGTGTGTGTTGATCAATGGTGCGGTTTTTGTTCTTTTTTGTTTTTATGACTGTTTTTACTGTTCAGCACTTTGCGTTGTTTTTCTGAATATGAAACATGCTTTTACAAATAAAGACTGAGATGCTCCGCCTGCCGCCATCGCTGCTCTGCATTCAGCCTGAGGAAGTCAGCGTCAGCTGTGGGCGAGGCGCCGGCGTCACTTCTGGATCCACGCTGCGGAGGCGGCATCACTTCTGGATCCACGCTGCGGCGCCGGCTTCACTTCTGGATCCACGCTGCGGCGCCGGCTTCACTTCTGGATCCACGCTGCGGCGCCGGCATCACTTCTGGATCCACGCTGCGGCGCCGGCTTCACTTCTGGATCCACGCTGCGGCGCCGGCATCACTTCTGGATCCACGCTGCGGCGCCGGCATCACTTCTGGATCCACGCTGCGGAGGCGGCTTCACTTCTGGATCCACGCTGCGGAGGCGGCATCACTTCTGGATCCACGCTGCGGCGCCGGCGTCACTTCTGGATCCACGCTGCGGCGCCGGCTTCACTTCTGGATCCACGCTGCGGAGGCGGCTTCACTTCTGGATCCACGCTGCGGCGCCGGCATCACTTCTGGATCCACGCTGCGGCGCCGGCGTCACTTCTGGATCCACGCTGCGGCGCCGGCTTCACTTCTGGATCCACGCTGCGGAGGCGGCAGGAGCTCGGTGAGTTCCACCGTCTTCTGCAGGAGCTGCGCCCGGACGGCCGGTTTCCACCTGAGGCAGTGAACAAATGAAATCGGGCACGCCGCTCGCCGCTCGCATCACGCCAACTGTTCTGCGTGGTCGGAGCCCTGCTGCCCTGCGTCATCGCGTCCGTGAAGACCTCCATGCTGATGGGCTGTCCTGGCGCCAATTCGCTTGAAAAGTTCAATTATTTCATCTCCAGTGACAAGCGATGAGGCGGCGGGCGGCGACCTTCGAGCGGTGGCGAGTGGCAGTGCAAGTCAACGGGCGCGCCAATTTTTTGCTGGAAACGCCGGCGCCGGGCGCCGGGCGCCGGCCGCGTCATCGGTTGCCAGCCGACAATGGATGGGCGAGAATCGCGTCATTACATTGACTTTGTATGTAATCTAATTGCATGAAAAATGTGCGTTGTGTCCGGTGGAAACACGGCGTTACTCAGCGTAAGGTTGGGAAAAAAACGAAAGCAAATCATTCTGGGTGTCTGATGGTGTTATGAGCACGTGATATGACATTTAAAATCCAACAGGTGGCGGCATTGTACTGTATGTAATTTTACACTGAGTTTATTTTATATGTTGTATTTATGTACGGCAGGTCAAAGTGGCCATGTTTTAATCTTTAGTGTTTCAGTAAGAGAGATCTTGATGTTTCCTCTGCAGCGCACTCTTTACACTTCCTCATTCAAAATACTGTGAACAAAACGCACACAAAAAAGTATTAGCTCATAGATAGTATTAGCTTTTTGCCTGTGAATGATTTAAATATTATATAATATGTTATCATATATTAAATGTTAAATTTAGTTAATTCTCAGTGGTGGACACTGTACTTACCAATACTGAAGAGCTTCAACAAATAAGGACTGTCCAGTCCTCCAGAAATGAAGATGTAGGCCTGCATAGAGGAGCTGTAAATATAATAAAACAATAACGCAATGAGCCAAACACAGTGCGCAGAGTGAACTCGATACACTCCACATTCTCTGCTCTTCTGTTTGTTCACTTCCTGATATCTCTTTTTTTTTCCTTCTGCCAAAATCCTCGACTCCCTCCTGTTGAATCTCTCCTGCTGTGAGCTGAGAGTTGTGAAAGTTGCCAGTCTGGGTGACGGTGAGGAGCGGGGCTCAGCCGGAAGTGAGCCCCCCACCCCCGGAATACGGCTGGATGCTCCATACCGGTCCGGAGCCCCACTCCCCCGCACCGCACCGCAGTAAAAGCGGATGCGCTCCGTTCATCCAAAAGCATACCCCACACTGCGGTGTTTCGGATTAACTAGTTTCCGTGTTAACTGGTGACCAGACGATGTTGAAAACCCGACTGAAGCATTTAGTTTTTCTGGTGAATGAATGTCGGTTATCTGTAATTACGTTTTTTTGTTTTTTGTCTTTCGTTGGCCTAACTTCAACATCTGCTGTCACCAGCATGTGTTCAGAGAAATCAGTCTGCAGTTAACAGGGGAACCAGTTAATCCGAAACACCAGTAGCAAAAAGAGGATGAAAAAACGCGAAAAAAAATCCACTAGCTTAACGCTTCAACTAAAATACAGGATACTTTTATCAGTTTTCAACCTGGCTCTTCAAAAACACGCTGCACGAAGCCAGTGAAGCAGAACTCAAGCAGCTGGCTGGTCCAATGACTCAGCAAGAACAGTTCAAAGTCAACACGAGCTCTGACGTCAGCTCGCTCGCGCTCAACGCCTTATCACGCTCATTATGATAGATTCTGGAAAGACAAGGCATCGTGCGCTACTGCTCTAGTGTATCAAAAACATATACTTACTGAGATGAGAGTCCGTGAGCACCGACCTCCACTGAACTGACACCACCGCCAAGTCAACCCGCCAATTCGGCGTCCGGTCTACGGAAAACCACCTAGGACAATCTTCATTGTGTTGGGATTGGTTGTGCGATTCACTCAACAGGGTTGGTTTGAATCTACTTAGCGGGCTGATTTTACTTTAACATGTTTTGAATTTAAGTTAAACTTACGAAAGCAAATCAGGTTTTAAAATGAAGCATAGAAATGTCAATTAAATTAAACATTGATGTATTTATTTAACTCAACATCTGACAGAGTTCACTTTTTTGAGTGTAGTATCACTATGTCAGGTCTTTTTATTTTTGATTCCTGATTTTGTTAATTTGTTGCTTGATTGCTCAAGATATGCTGAAATAAACTGAACTGAACTGAAACTGTAAGACCATTCTTTAACTGAAAAAATAAAACAATTTGTTTACAATTTCCATTTCAAAAAAGCGGTAAGTCTATTGGAAACCTACTGTAGGAGCCATTTATCATTTCGTTAGTTAACCACCAGGGGGAGCAGTAAGGGGAAGTACAAAGGGAGCACACAGGTGATCAGGGGCAGGTGTGGATAGAGGGACAGGTAACAGTCTTTCACCGTGTCCAGGCAGCGTGTGGATTGTGGGTTTTGTGGCTTATGGAAGTGGAACTTGTGTGAGCTCACCCGACCAAATCTTTACCCCTGTAACCTGTGGATTTAACAACACATGGAAATAAATGGGTCGCAGCACCCAAACGCAAAAAGAGCTATACTGGATTGGTTGATGCGCCGTACGGGCACGCGTCCGAGATTCTCCCTCTACACCCTCAAAGGACTCAAAGTGTAGCAGCCCTATAGGGAAAGGGCTCTACACCTATTATTAGTGAAATTGAAATAAAAATTGTTTTTCTCAATTTCCACTTCAAAAAAGCAGTCGAGCTAAAGTACAGGGATAGGCAACTGGTGGCCCGTGGGCCGCATATGGCCCTGTGGTGGAAATTTCTAATGAGTGCGTGCTGAACTGTTTTGCAGTGCTTGGATTTATTTGTCATCACTAACCGTGGCTCTCACGCACTCAGATGTGTGGGGAACCGGAATGCTTTGTCTAGAATTTACTTTTCCTGATAGTCTTGGCGTAGCAGCTGCGGGACTGGTGGGAGTCCTCCTGTGTCCGGCCTCCGGCTGGGTGCAGCGGAGGCCTCTGGGAGTGACCGTGGCAGATGGTTATGAGAGGCTTGCTGCCCTGCGAGGGCAGAACTCACTCTGTTACTCTGTGGCCTGCCTGACTTCTGCTGTACAGCTGAATGAAAGAGACCAAAACGAACTCGCCGGCTGATGCCCTTTGATAAATAAAATTGCCATAACACCCCGCACTCTCACTCCGTACGGCCCTGAAATTAATTTTTGCTAAAGAAAAAAAAAAGGGTTTTTTGCCCCCCCCCCCTCGGCCCATCGACAGCTCTCCTGAGGGGGCATCGAGAAAAATGTGGCCCTCGCCATCAATTCAGTTGCCATCCCTGCTGTACTAAGACCATTTTGGAGTTAAAATTGAAAAATAATGTTTTCTCAATTTTGCCTTTAAAAAACTGGTAAGGCTATAGTAAGAACATTTAATGGTTAAAACAAAACAAAAAAAAAATCATAATTTTGACTTCTAAAAAGTGCTAACGCTATAGTACGACCGTTTCTTGGTGAAAAAGCAAAAAAAAAAAAAAAAATTGCAATTTTGATTTTAAAACAGTAGTAAGGCAGTAAGACCATGTAATGGTGAAAAACAACTTATTTTTTCATAATTTTGAATTTAAATAAGTGGTATAGTAAGACAATTTAATGGTGAAAGAAAAAAAATAATTTTCACTTAAAAAATTGGTAAGACCGTTTATTGGTGAAAATGCAAGATTTTTTTTTCATAATTTTGACTGTAAAGACAGTGGTAAGGCGGTCAGACCCATTAGTCCAAAACAATTAATGTCAACAGTGAAAAATGTTAAGGCTACAGTAACAGCATTTATTAGTCAAGAAAATTCTTTAATTTTCGAAATTTAAAAGGTGGAAAGGCCATTTATTCGCTCAAAAAATAGAAAAAAATCTTATTTTTGAAATGAAAAAATTCTTAAATTCATCTCTCAGAAAGTGGTAAGATACAAAAAAATGTATTTTCAAATGTAAATAAGTTGTAAGGCAACAGTCCAGACCATTTATCAGTGGAAAACAAATAACCACCATCATCATCATCGCTTTAATCGTAATAACAATCATCATCGTCACCGTCATCATCATCATCGTCACCGTCATCATCGTCATGTCATCATCATCATCGTCACCGTCATCATCGTCACCGTCACCGTCATCATCGTCATGTCATCATCATCATCGTCACGTCATCATCGTCATGTCATCATCGTCATGTCATCATCATCATCGTCACGTCATCATCATCATCGTCACCGTCATCATCGTCACCGTCATCATCGTCATGTCATCATCATCATCGTCACGTCATCATCGTCACCGTCATCATCGTCATGTCATCATCATCATCGTCACCGTCACACGTCACGACGTTCTGCTGTCTTCTTTTCATTGATTCATTTTCACAACAAAAACAGAAATTCTGAGGCGACACAACAGCGTCTCTCTATTCACAGGCATAAAAAATAACAGGATGCACCGACTGTAGGGTCAGAAGAGACTGACGCTACAGCCGGATGGAGGAGGAGGAGAGACTGACGCTACAGCCGGATGGAGGAGGAGAGACTGACGCTACAGCCGGATGGAGCAGAGACTGACGCTACAGCCGGATGGAGGAGGAGAGACTGACGCTACAGCCGGATGGAGGAGGAGAGACTGACGCTACAGCCGGATGGAGGAGGAGAGACTGACGCTACAGCCGGATGGAGCAGAGACTGACGCTACAGCCGGATGGAGGAGGAGAGACTGACGCTACAGCCGGATGGAGGAGGAGAGACTGACGCTACAGCCGGATGGAGGAAGAGGAGGAGGAGAGACTGACGCTACAGCCGGATGGAGAAGCAGAGACTGACGCTACAGCCGGATGGAGGAGGAGAGACTGATGCTACAGCCGGATGGAGGAGGAGAGACTGACGCTACAGCCGGATGGAGGAGGAGAGACTGACGCTACAGCCGGATGGAGGAGGAGAGACTGACGCTACAGCCGGATGGAGAAGCAGAGACTGACGCTACAGCCGGATGGAGGAGGAGAGACTGACGCTACAGCCGGATGGAGGAGGAGAGACTGACGCTACAGCCGGATGGAGGAGGAGAGACTGATGCTACAGCCGGATGGAGGAGGAGAGACTGACGCTACAGCCAGATGGAGGAGGAGAGACTGACGCTACAGCCGGATGGAGGAGGAGGAGGAGGAGGAGGAGGAGAGACTGACGCTACAGCCGGATGGAGGTCTTCCTCCTGCTCCTCCTGGTCTTTGAACCCTGACAGAAACCTTCATCCTCTCTCCTCCTATTTCTGACCATAGAAGCTGGACATGGTGACATAAGCCTCCTCCTGCTCCTCCTCCTGCTGCTCACCCTTCACCTCCTCCTGACCCTTCACCTCCTCCTGACCCTTCACCTGCTCCTGACCCTTCACCTCCTCCTGACCCTTCACCTCCTCCTGACCCTTCACCTCCTCCTGACCCTTCACCTCCTGACCCTTCACCTCCTCCTGACCCTTCAACTCCTCCTGACCCTTCACCTGCTCCTGACCTTTCACCTCCTGCTGACCCTTCACCTCCTGACCCTTCACCTCCTCCTCCTGACCTTTCACCTCCTGCTGACCTTTCACCTCCTGCTGACCCTTCACCTCCTGACCCTTCACCTCCTCCTCCTGACCCTTCACCTCCTCCTGCTGACCTTTCACCTCCTGCTGACCCTTCCCCTCCTGACCCTTCCCCTCCCCCTGCCGGCTGTTGCCAGGTATCAGCTGTGACTCCATCAGCTGGGCGCTGTGCCCGGAGGACGAGCTCCAGGAGGAGAACAGGTGCTGAGGCGACTCCTTCTGCGGTTCTCCGGAGAAAATCCTGAGAGCGCTGAAAACATCTGGCTGGAGGGGCAGCAGGAGGTCCTGGAGGAACACACACACACACACACACACACACACACACACAGATGAGGTAAAGAGCGAGGATGCTTTGCGGCCAGCAGAGACTGCAGCAGCCTCTCAGGATGAGGGTGTTGAGGCCGGAGCTGGTGGAGGGTCGTGGTCTTCCCAGGGACCTTCTGCGTCCTCAGCAGGTGTCTCGGGGTCACAGGTGTTTCGCCCCTCGACCTGCACACCCTCCTGAGTGGGCCAGCAGAGGCTGAGGTAGCCTTCACCTGCAGAAGGGGTCCGGCTGGACCTGGCTTCGGCAGCTGCTGTGCATTGAGCCCAATCTTCTGCAGGTAACAGCGCATACATGTGGCGGGGAAACCCCTAGCGCCAACCTCGATTGGATAGAGGGTGGCATGCCAGCCAGCGAGGGACGCCTCTTCTACTACATCCTGGTACTTAGCCCTCTCTGCCTGGTGAGCTATGGCTAGCCTGTCTTCCCAGGGAACAGTGAGTTCAGCTAGAATGATGGACTTTGAACTCCTGGACAGAAGGATCATATCTGGTCGGAGGGTAGTCGCCACTGCCTCCTGAGGAAAGACCAACTTCTTCTTGAGGTCTACACGAAGCTCCCGATCTGTTGCGCGGTGTAGCATTGATGGCAGGCTGTCCGAACTTCTTCCCTTCCGAACGTCGCTGCCCTCCAGACGGAAGCTGTGAACCCTGGTGGTGCTGGTGGCGGTTTGTTGGTGTTGCTTCGCTGTAGTTCGACCCACCTGGCGACCTCAGTGAGGACTTTATCATGTCTCCACCTCTAGCGCCCGTCTGCATATATATATATTTTAGGACATTGTATATTTGACAGCTGCTTATTTATTATTTTTTACTTTCTATTTGTACAGTCTAGTCTCTCCTCATATTTAACATTATTTTCTTTTTGATCGCACAAATCTGACTGGTGAAACGCACAAGAATTCCAATGTACCTGTTGAAAAACTGTTTTTTAACCTGTACAAATGGCAATGGAAAGGGCTTTTGGGCAGCTGGTCAGGATGTGGTTCAGTGTGCAGAGGCTGGCGCCGCACTGCCTGCAGGAGCCTCTTGCTCGTTGCCCCAGATCTTCAAATTGCTTGGTGTGGGCAGGAGATCAGCCACAGCGCGCAGCAGGAAGTTCAGCTTGCCTTGGTCAGTCCCCCAGAGCTCCTGGTCTCTCGAGCAGCCCCTCCCACTGCATCCAGCGCGCCTGGGAACCCAGCCCTGCCGCTTTAATTCTACGATCTTCTTCAGCTGTCTCCCGCACCCTTTGCACCACCAAGTCCCTTCTGTCTTGTGTGTTGCTTTTCAACCAGCTCTTGGCGTTATAGTTGCTGAGCCCTAGCCGTCCCCGACACACTATAATTTCTTGTTGCCTCCAGTGGGCTTCTGCTTCCTTCACTGCTTCAAGGGGTTTCCACTTCCTGCCGCAGTTAATGGTAGTGCTTGCGTGCCTGACTTTGTGTCCCTGGAGACTAAAAGCGTACACGCTGCCCTTGCTTTGGTGCCTTTAAATTCCTCTGTGACCGAGGAGCACGGTAACAGGAGTACTGATGACTTGCTGTAGAGGTTGACTGAGCTGAATGCTGGAGGGACGCCCAGCCATTTCCGGATAAACCTGCTACAGGCTCTCTCCATTGCTTCTACTCCGGTCATAGGGAAGTCGTAGAGCAGAAACGGCCACTGGAGTCTTGGTACGATGCCATGCTGGAAGCACCACACCTTAAACCTGCCCAGCAGCGGACATTTGTCGATTCTCCTCAGCCACTCCCTTAGTTGGGCTGAGGTGTCCTCGAGGTTCCCCCTGTCCTTCAGAGTATTGTCATAGCTCTTCCTCAAGCATCGGATTCGCTCCTCCTGAATGGTTGGAATCTCCGACCCCTGGATGCTGAAGGTGCTATTCGACCGACTTCCATTCAGAAGGCACAAGCTCCTGGATTTGCCAGGCTTGAACTGCATCCGGGCCCAGGTAGTCATCTTCTCCAGCGAACTCAGGACCCATCGTGTCCCGAGAATGGATGGGGTCATCACAGTGGTGTCGTCCATGAATGCTCTGCAGGATGGATGTCTCGTTCCATCGCCTGCCGTTGGTCCTTTACACTGGGACTCTCTGACTTTGAGTAACAGGTTCATAGCTGCCACAAACAGGGAAACTGATATGGTGCAGCCCGCCATGATCCCTTTTTCAAGCCTGTGCCACTTGGTGGTGAAATCCTGCACGCTAAACCTCATCTGTAGTGAGTCCATATGGGACATCACCAGATTGATGACCTCTGATGGTACTTGGTAATGTTCCAATGCCTTACAGATGAGCTGATGTGGTACGTTGGGGCATGCCTTTGCGAGATCTAGCCAGACCACTGAGAGAGTCTTCTTGCTTCTCTTCACTTCCTTGATGATCTGGCTGATTACTGACGTGTGCCCCAGGCAGCCAGAGTAACCCGGTACTCCTCCTTTCTGGACGCTTGCATCAACGTCGCCGTTAGTAAGTAAGTATGAGGTTAGCCTTCTAGCAATAATTGCCCAGAAGACCTACCCCTCAACGTCCAGCAGGGAAATTTCTCTGAACTGGTCAAGGCTTGATGAATTCAGCTCCTTGGGAATGAAGCAGCCCTCTGCGAGTGTCCACAGCCAGGGTTCCTGCTTCTTCTTCCACAGTGTGTACAGGAGTGCAGCCAGCCTCCTTAGCAGTTGTGGGCAGTTCTTGTAGATCTTATAAGACGTCTCTGATGGGCGAGGAGCAGATCCTGCATGAGCCCGTCTCACCACTGACCTCACTTCTTCAAAAGTGAAGTCTGCCATGTTGAAGGGGAAGCTTGGTTTGACCCTTGAAATTGGGAAAGGGCGCTCTCCCAGTGGTAGGTCCCTGCTGGGGTCACTATGCGCTGCCTTGACGGCATCTTCCAGTTCCTCCTTAGAACATGCCAGTCTTCTGCTTTTTGGCTGGCCGAGGAGTTCAGATGTGTAGCGGAACGGATTGTAGAAGAATGATTTTCTCTGCCGGTTCTTCTCCTCCTGTTTTCTCCAGGTTGCCTCCGCCCTCTGCAGCTGGAGTAAGTTTCTCCGCACCTCTGAGCTTAACTCGCTCAGTGCTTCCTTTTCCAGATGTGCTGCTCCTTGCCACCTCTTCTTAAGTGCTCACAAGTCTTGACGCTTTTCCGCAATGTGGCGTTGTCGTCTGCTGGGGCCTGATGGCTGTTTATCAGGCTTTCCTTCCTTGATTTCAAATCTGTCGTAGCATGCTTGATACACAGTCTCCACCAAAGTCTTGATCTTGTTTACAGCCTCCCCTTTCAAGGTGTTGTCAAGGCTGATGCTGAGGTCTTCATCCAGCTGCGCCCGCCTGTGGTCCGTTGCTGATGGCAGGTTCAAACGTGGTTTCTTCGGCAAGCCCTCCACATTACGGGCTTCTTGGCTCCTCCTTATGCTTGGAGCACGTTCAGCTAGGAGGTCCTGAGCACTGTGGTGTGCCAAACAGAGCTAACAAACTCTGAGATTGACCTCTGAGCTGCGCTAGATGTTTTGCGCTGCTGCACCTGCTCCTTGCACTTGGATTTGCCTTGATGAATTTTCACGCCACGTTAATTCTTAAAACTTCTGCCACAGATGGAGCATCTTCTGTTAGCTTCACTTTCCTGTTTTTCCACATCCAAGTTCTTAGTCCTCGTATCGTTGTCTGGGTCAGTTGCCGTGTGATCCGTCCTTGACAGCAGATTATCCCCCCCTCGGTCTGCTTGGGGGTATCGTCTTTGTTCAGTACTTGTAGCGTTTCGTGCAGCCCGTCGGGGTGCCAGCATTAGGACTACTGCATGCCGTCTTTCCGTGCAGTCATCCACTCTTTCATGGACGTCCGTGGGTCTTCCCCCACCGCCGATGGGCCTTTCCCCACGGTCACACAGTTCAGATGAGGTAAACACCCAAGATGCTTTGCTACAAGCAGAGTCTGCAGGAGCATATATACACACACACACACACACACACACACACACACACACACACACACACACACACGGCGTGCTGTCCCTCACCGGGCGCCGGTTGTTGGGTGTGTACACATGCAGCAGGGTGTGTTTGGGATGCGGGACTCTCGGCCACATGTGACTGCAGATCCTGTGAGGAGGTAGGGGTCAGGGGTCAGGGGTCAAGGACAGTCCCAGGTGTGTAAAGACCTGTGTGTGGTCTCACCTGTCCCTCTGCAGGATCACCATGCTGGACGTTATCACCACCACGAGCAGCAGACACACCGTGAGCACCGGCGGCTCCCAGCGGCGCTCCGAGGCCTCCGACACCCCGTCTGTTACCATGGAGACGAGTTAGTGAGTTACCATGGAGACCTGCTAGCTTGTTACCATGGAGATGTGTTAAGGCCTTTGTATGCTTCTGCGTCGCAGCGACGTAAAACCTACGCTAGGGCTTGACGCGCACTTCCCAAAAATCCTGACTTCATGTCGAGGCGACGCGTGGTGACGTAAACGTCGAGGGCCGTGATTGGTCCGCTTTCGCGTTGTTTATAGAATGAAGTAGAACTCACCCCGAATGCTTTTCTGATCCGAACAGTGCTTCGGGAGAAGTTTTGATCCAAAATCAAGCAGCGGACATCCGCATACGGCTAGCAGACGGGGCATCGCTAATAACACCGCTCCACCAATCGTTCACCCTGGTCCGCTCAGCCCTCCTCCACAGCCCGGGGTCGCCACATACGTCATATATGCAGATATATGTTCGGTAAGTGCAGCGTGTCTAGATATCTATGTCTATAGATCTGTGTCTGGGTAAAGCCAGCGCTACGGAAGCCGCGTCGTCGTTGTGACTGCCAATTGCGAAACAAAGACACCGCCACGCCCCCTAGCGGCTTGGCGGTGAAATTGCAGAGGAGGGCGTTCCCCTGACGCAGAAGCAGGATGTGTTCAGCAGCGGCGTAGGAATGGCGTCGCCGTGACATAGAACCGTAAATCAGACTGTAGTCTGCTACCATGGAGACGAGTTAGTCTGTTTCCACGGAGACGTGTTTGTGTGTTACCATGGAGATGAGTTAGTCTGTTGCCATGGAGACGAGTTTGTGTGTTACCATGGAGACGAGTTAGTCTGTTTCCACGGAGACCTGCTAGCGTGTTACACAGACATGTGTCATGTTGGCCTTTGCAGCGTGTTCCTCGCTCCCGGCCGGGTTCTGCAGCGGAACAGCAGAACCCTGGAGGTACCTGCGGCCGGGGTGGTGAAGTGGACCGGGCTGCTCCAGGCGCTCCAGCTGCCCTGCAGGTAGACCTGAGGCAGGGATCGAACTCTCACCCCGTACTCGCTGCCGGCCTGCAGCTGCTGCAGGTGGACGGACAGGACGTGATGGGACGACAGGTTGAGAGTCTGGAAGAGACGAGACAGAACATCTGGACACATCTGGAGGGAGGGACAGACTGGAGGACAGACTGGAGGACATGTGGAGGGAGGGACAGACTGGAGGACAGACTGGAGGACATGTGGAGGGAGGGACAGACTGGAGGACAGACTGGAGGACATGTGGAGGGAGGGACAGACTGGAGGACAGACTGGAGGACATGTGGAGGGAGGGACAGACTGGAGGACAGACTGGAGGACATGTGGAGGGAGGGACAGACTGGAGGACAGACTGGAGGACATGTGGAGGGAGGGACAGACTGGAGGACAGACTGGAGGACATGTGGAGGGAGGGACAGACTGGAGGACATGTGGAGCTGTCCAGCTCGTACCGTGTTCTGTGCGCCGCTGCTGAGGAACACCTGGAACATCTGGTTATCTGCGCTCAGATAGTCGCTCTGGTACGGAGTCCGCACGTGGACCAACACCTGGCCCGCCTCGTGGTCCAAGGTCACGTTCCACACCTCTGGGGTCCGGGGCTTCACTGCGGGACGGAACCAGAACGGGAGAACCTGAACCCTCAGACCTCCAGGCCTCCGGACTCTTTTCCAAACGCTGCTTCCTGAAACGCCGGTTCTAGATAAACCAGGAGGAGGCTCAACCCTGGAGGACGGAGACAGGGGGACGGAGACAGGGGACAGGGGGACAGTGGGACAGGGGGACGGAGACAGGGGGACCTGACTGCGGCGCTGTGTTACAAACCAGTTTTCTACCAAAACTCTAGCGCTTCTTGGCTGGAGGAGGTGGACGCTCCTCCGCCCTCCTCCGTCCTCCTCCGTCCCTCTCGTCTCTGCGGCTGTCTTCGTCTCGTCTGTCTCACTGGAGGTAAATATCAGTCCTGGACCTGATCCAGGTCTCTGGACGCCGGGGACATGGAGGGGGTCACACGTCCGTGGAGGACAGGAGCGGGGGACCCACAGACATCAGAACTAGACGCCCGAAGGCGGAGTCAACCGCGTCTCACTGGCGGCCATCTTAGGACGGTGGACACTCCGGGCACTCTGGGTAATCTCAGGCAGGGTGAGTTACACTGAAATACTGGACTCATTGAATTCTTGACGGATTTACAGACGGTCTGATTCATGGCTCCCGTTACGGTGCTGTGATTCAGACTAAATGTTAAAATCACAACTTCTCTTTCTGAAAAATGCTTGTTTAGCGTGTTTCACTATTAAATATTGTGTTTAAATATTGCAAGATTGGTTTTGACCCTGCCTCTGTAGACATTTACCATCTATTTTCATCTTATTTAATTAGATTTTCTCTTTCTCTCTCAAATCCTCAATTTTTCCAGGACTGAATATAGAAATAAAGTGAGCCCAGCTTGTTACATACTGTGTTTTTGTCCTTATCCTTCATGTTGAAGGGAAAAGGTGGAACATATTGACAAAAATTTGTAATGTCTGAATACTTTTCCTTCCATTTTTAAGGCTCATTAAAGCGCCGAGGGCTCTGGGAACTGGCTCTCAGGAGGGACGGCTTCGTGGCTGGCGATCGGGCCCAGACAGGGTTCAGACAGGACCGGCAGACCCCCCTGCTCGTCTGCAAAGGCTGTTCATCACTGGCCACAGGAGTCCCGGAGCATCAATCAATACTGAAATGTGTGTATTTATTGTGATTTATCTTCTTACAGCTATTAGGAGATTTGTTGTTTATGCTTGATTTTCTAACAGAAGAGTATTTCTGTTCTAACATTTAGAACATTATTTAATATTATTTACTTATTTGAAAAGAGTTTAAGCGAGCTATTATTGTTGTTCCAAGTTTACAGATTTCCTTTAAATTTTATTACAAAAGTTAATCTTGCATCATTGAAGCATAATAAAGCTCATCAGCCTCCCAGAAGCCGATCTGAATTTGTGTCTGAATTTGTCCTATTTTTTCCAAATCACAATATGCTCACCCCGGGGGATCTGTACTCTCACCTGGGGTATACTGTATGTAGGATTTTGTTTTGGTCTTGCTTTGAGGTTCAGTAAGTTTGGCTTTGGTCTGATGTTACTCTTCAATTAAAAAGAAAAAAGAAAAAAAAAAAAAAAAGTCCATGACTTATTTTTATGTAAAATATTTATGATATCATTATTTAATTGTGTTTATAAATATATATAGTATATATATATATATATATATATATATATATATATATATATATATATACATATGTATATGTATATATATATGTGTGTGTGTGTGTGTGTGTGTGTGTGTGTGTGTGTGTGTGTGTGTATACGTATTAGAGCTGGGCAACGATTAAAATTTTTAATCGCGATTAATCGCACCCCAGTCCTGGAGTTAATCACGATTAATCGCGATTAAAATGGCTCATTTGAAGTCTGCCGATTCCATTCAAAATGTGTTACATAAATAATTTTACAATTGATCAAATATGATTTATAATGGCTTAAAATACCAAGTCTTTACCAAGACTGCCCCCCAACACACACACACACACACACACACACACACACACACACACACACCAATAGCAGAGATGAAAAATGGAAGTTTCTTATGAGCGCTCACTTCCTCAAACTTCATTCTATCAGCCTGAATCCAGTCACGCCGCACGGCGCCTCCTACTGACCTTTATTAATCCAGATTGTGTGTTGAAGGGAAATGTACTTTATTTTGTGTGTTTTCAGCCTGAAAAACGCCCAGCTGGCCGAAACGCTGCTCCGACAAAACTCGCGATTTAAGTTTCACTTTCATTTTCTTCATATTTGCGCTCCTGGTTTCAGTTTGTTCCTCATACCAGCATTTTCCTCCTGATTTTTCTGATAATTCGGCCGAGTTCAATATGGCAGTTAATGAGGAATGGACCGTGTTTCACCGCTAAAAGTGTGTGTGTGTTTTTTTGACGCTCAGCTGGAGCGCGGTGTGACTCTCGGCTGGGGGCGCAGGACAGATTAGATTAACGGCGACATTTTTTTTCTCGCGTGATAAGACTCTCGCGATAACGCAGCACGTTAACGGCCCAGCTATTATATATATATATATATATATATATAAATGTACAGTGGTGGGCGCAGTCCACTAATCAGCTAACCGCTAATTAGCGAAGCCAACATTTTCATTAGCGGATTAGCTGTTCAGCTAACTTTGAAAAACATTAGCGTACTAATTGGCTTCCGCTAAATTTACACATTAGCGACTCTGGTTTCCGAGGGTACTTGAACGCCTCTCGTACGAGCTTCCTACTGTGCAAAGTCATGAAAAGTCTCTTCTCTGTGGTTAGAAAACACCGAAAATTGTTTCAAAAAAACATGGATTTTGTAATGCATATAACTCCCGATCCATTTGTCCGATTGAAACGATTCAAAAACTGTTAGAAAGCCCCGGAACTCAAGATTCTGGGGATACTTGAATGACTCGTGTACGTGGTTGGGTCATGGCGCGACGTCAACAAATGATCCCATATACACTCTCGGTGCTCGGGGCTCGTGGAGAAAATAGAGAGGAGCAGAGCGGGCGCTGCAGAGCGCGAGCCGCTCCGCTCGCGGCGCTACCCCGCGCCGATCAACCGTCAGACAGGAGCTCGATGCGGCGCTACCCCGCGCCGATCAACCGTCAGACAGGAGCTCGATGCGGCGCTACCCCGCGCCGATCGACCGTCAGACAGGAGCTCGATGCGGCGCTACCCCGCGCCAATCGACCGTCAGACAGGAGCTCGATGCGGCGCTACCCCCGCGCCGATACAAACCGTCAGACAGGAGCTCGATGCGGCGCTACCCCGCGCCAATCGACCGTCAGACAGGAGCTCGATGCGGCGCTCCCCCGCGCCGATCAACCGTCAGACAGGAGCTCGATGCGGCGCTACCCCGCGCCAATCGACCGTCAGACAGGAGCTCGATGCGGCGCTACCCCGCGCCGATCGACCGTCAGACAGGAGCTCGATGCGGCGCTACCCCGCGCCGATCGACCGTCAGACAGGAGCTCGATGCGGCGCTACCCCGCGCCGATCGACCGTCAGACAGGAGCTCGATGCGGCGCTACCCCGCGCCGATCGACCGTCAGACAAGAGCTCGATCCGAAACTCGGTGCGGCGCTGCCGCTTCCGTGGACGGCGCGTCCTGTGTGAACCAGGCGTTAGCGCTTAGCGGTTAGCGGTTATTGTTAGCTTCAGCTAAATCTTTTAGCAGTTTATCGGTTTAGCGTTATCGAAGCTAACTTTTCAGTTAGCGGAAGAACGGTTATCGAAGCTAACTTTTTGGTTAGCTGTGCCCACCACTGTGTATATATATATATATATATATATGTATGTATATATATATATACACATATATATATGTCAATCAATCAATCAATCAATTTATTTTTGTACAGCCCAGTATCACAACAACAGTTGCCTCAGAGGGCTTCAAGATGTTACATTGGTAAAAGTATATGTATATATGTATATATATATGTATGTATGTATATATATATATGTATATGTATATATATGTTCATATATGTGACTTTTTTATTAATTATGTATTTATTTTTTATAAAATTTTGTTTGTTTCTCTATTCCTCAATATTTGCTTTTTATGATTTATTTTATAAATACGTTTATATATTTGGTCTATTATTTGAGTTATTAAATATTGATAATAGAACTTTTATGTCTGTGTGTGTGCAGTGATGTTTCCGATCCACTTAATGTAATTTTCTTATCAAACTCCACGGTTATGCCTATTTGTAAGCACACAGTTAAATATCTGTGTGTCTGACGTTCATAACAAACCAAGTCGTTTGAAAATCGATTGAAAGTTGATCAATCAGTGGTTTTTTCAAAGCTGACGCTCCACTGACATCGATGTGACGAGCGAGCGAGCGGCCCTGGACCAAGATGGCCGCCATGTGACGACGTCAGTCCCCCTCGGGTTACAGCGGCATGAGCCGTCTGGTGTTTGTATATATATCTATGGGGGGACCTGCCGGTCTGGACGCGACTCGGCATGCTGGGTAATGCTCTCTCTGCACTGCTTCCTTCATGACCGTTTCCACGGCAACAACCATCTGAGCTGGAGCGACGAGGGGAGGCCAGACCACTCACCCTGGCCCCCAGCAGCCCCCTGGCCCCGGCCCGTGGACAGACGACCCCCCGGCGTGGGACCCAGGACCAGATCCCCGGAGCCCTAGTCCCGCAGGTCTGCAGAGTGTCCGTCCTCACCGATCTTCCTCAGGTCCACGGTGGTCCACAGCGAGCCCCCCTTCCTCAGGTCCACCGTCAGGTTCAGGTCGGCCAGAGGAAGCAGGTCTCTGGACCGGATGGTGTCTCCGGCCGCCGTCCAGCATCTGGTTCTCTTCCTGTCGGCCCAGTCCATGAAGCTGGAGCAGAGGACACAGTCAGAGACACGGCTGCTAGCCGCTAACCGCTGACTGCTAACCGCTGACTGTTAGCCGCTAACCACTGACTGCTAGCCACTAACCGCTGACTAATGACTGCTAACTGCTGACTGCTAACTACTGACTACTAACTGCTAACCGCTAATCACTGACTGCTAACCGCTTACTGCTAACCACCCACCGCTAACCACTAACTGCTTACTGCTAACCGCTTACTGCTAACCGCTTACTGCTAACTGCTAACTTCCCACCCATAACCGCCAACTGCTAACCGCTAACTGCTAACCACCCACCAATAACCGATAGCTGCTAGCTACTAGCTGCTAGCTGCTCCAAAACATTCAGAAGTGTATAAACAGAATGGACTGCAGGACCTGTTGGACCTGTTGGACCTGTTGGACCTGTCGGTCCTGCAGGACCTGTCGGTCCTGCAGGACCTGTTGGACCTGTTGGACCTGTTGGACCTGTCGGTCCTGCAGGACCTGTTGGACCTGTTGGACCTGTCGGTCCTGCAGGACCTGTTGGACCTGTCGGTCCTGCAGGACCTGTTGGACCTGTTGGACCTGTCGGTCCTGCAGGACCTGTTGGACCTGTTGGACCTGTCGGTCCTGCAGGACCTGTTGGACCTGTTGGACCTGTCGGTCCTGCAGGACCTGTTGGACCTGTTGGACCTGTCGGTCCTGCAGGACCTGTTGGACCTGTTGGACCTGTCGGTCCTGGGCCTGCAGTCCTGTCCTGCAGTCTTTACCACAGGTGCATGTGCTCAATGCTGTCTGGCTCCTGGTCCTGGACCTGCTCCTCCATCTGGTCCTGGTCCTCATCTTGGTCCTGCTCGTCATCCCGGTCCTGGTCCCGGTCCTGGTCCCGGTCCCAGTCCTGGACTTGATGGGGGCCTGGCAGCAGCTGGCAGGTCAGACTGGACTCTTGGGTGCTGATGTGGGACGTACAGCTGATCCTGGACCCTGAACCGTGAGAGCAGTTCCATCAATAGGGGCTCTAGACCGGCAAACCACTGCTCCCCCCCCCCCCGGAGGAACCAGCTACAGCAACGTGAGGCCCCGTCCCCTCTGTCCCCCATGAGGCCCCGTCCCCTCTGTCCCCCATGAGGCCCCGTCCCCTCTGTCCCCCATGAGGCCCCGTCCCCTCTGTCCCCCATGTGGGCCCCGTCCCCTCTGTCCCCCATGTGGGCCCCGTCCCCTCTGTCCCCCATGTGGGCCCCGTCCCCTCTGTCCCCCATGAGGCCCCGTCCCCTCTGTCCCCCATGAGGCCCTGTCCCCTCTGCCCCCCATGAGGCCCCGTCCCCTCTGTCCCCCATGAGGCCCTGTCCCCTCTGCCCCCCATGAGGCCCCGTCCCCTCCGTCCCCCATGAGGCCCTGTCCCCTCCGTCCCCCATGTGGGCCCCGTCCACTCTGCCCCCCATGAGGCCCCGTCCCCTCTGTCCCCCATGAGGCCCCGTCCCCTCCGTCCCCCATGAGGCCCTGTCCCCTCCGTCCTCCCATGTGGGCCCTGTCCACTCTGCCCCCCATGAGCCCCGTCCCCTCTGTCCCCCATGAGGCCCCGTCCCCTCCGTCCCCCATGAGGCCCCGTCCACTCTGCCCCCCATGAGGCCCCGTCCCCTCTGTCCCCCCTGAGGCCCCGTCCCCTCCGTCCCCCATGAGGCCCCGTCCACTCTGCCCCCCATGAGGCCCCGTCCCCTCTGTCCCCCATGAGGCCCCGTCCCCTCCGTCCCCCATGAGGCCCTGTCCCCTCCGTCCCCCATGTGGGCCCTGTCCACTCTGCCCCCCATGAGGCCCCGTCCCCTCTGTCTCCCCATGAGGCCCCGTCCCCTCCGTCCCCATGAGCCCCGTCCACTCTGCCCCCCATGAGGCCCCGGTCCACTCTGCCCCCCAGAGGCCCCGTCCCCTCATTGGCTGTATATAAAGGTGGGCGGGGCCAACGTGACGTCCCCCACAGCGTTCTCATTGGCTGTATATAAAGGTGGGCGGGGCCAACGTGACGTCCCCCACAGCGTTCTCATTGGCTGTATATAAGGTGGGCGGGGCCAACGTGACGTCCCCCACAGCGTTCTCATTGGCTGTATATAAAGGTGGGCGGGGCCAACGTGACGTCCCCCACAGCGTTCTCATTGGCTGTATATAAAGGTGGGCGGGGCCAACGTGGCGTCCCCCACGGCGTTCTTCCAGCAGGTCGTCTCCAGACTGGACTCTAAACCAGGTGTAACGTGATTGGTCCAGTCTGTCACATGACCACGTCACATGGACAGAGGAGGAGCTGTGATTGGCTGATTGATGTGGAAATCAGAGTCTGGTCCAGAAGAACCTCGAGACAGAGACCAGAACCGGTTCTGGAACCAGGACTGGATGTGTTGATTAACAGTCTGAAACTCACCAAGTTGAATGAGTTCTGACTGGTTCTGATGGGTTCTAGAAGGTTCTGATGGGTTCTAGAGGGTTCTGATGGGTTCTAGAGGGTTCTGATGGGTTCTAGAGGGTTATCACTGGTTCTGATGGGTTTTAGAGTGTTCTGATGGGTTCTAGAGGGTTATTACTGGTTCTGATGGGTTTTAGAGGGTTCTGATGGGTTCTGATGGGTTCTAGAGGGTTCTGATGGGTTCTAGAGGGTTCTGATGGGTTCTAGAGGGTTATTATTGGTTCTGATGGGTTTTAGAGGGTTCTGATGGGTTTTAGAGGGTTCTGATGGGTTCTAGAGGGTTCTGATGGGTTCTAGAGGGTTCTGATGGGTTCTAGAGGGTTATTATTGGTTCTGATGGGTTTTAGAGGGTTCTGATGGGTTCTAGAGGGTTCCATTGAGACCCGGCCTCTTTTTGAACCACCATCATCGCCCCCTGCTGGAATTTCCCCAGAATTACAGCTTTTCTGCTCTTCAGCATGAGATTCATGTTTCAGCATCAGAGGTCGGAGCCGGGTGTGTGTGTGTGTGTGTGTGTGTGTGTGTGTGTGTGTGTGTGTGTAGTAAAATTTATCCACACACCACCACAATGAAATGTATTACAAATGTTCAGTACACATTTTTACACATTCGGGTGTGTGAAGGGGTCAAGGGGTCACGGTGTGTGAAGGGGTCAAGGGGTCACGGTGTGTGAAGGGGTGATGTAAACCTCAGGGTTCTCTCTGATTGGATGATTCTGAGCTGCTTACCTATTGGCAGAACTTAGCCACGCCCCCTTGTAACCACAAACCAGAGGGAACATCCTGCCAGGTAAACATGGTAACACACACACACACACACACACACACACACACACACACACACACACACACACGTTTGTACAGCTATAGTTGTGAGGACATTGACATCATGCATTTCCAGCCCCTCACCCTGACCCTGACCCTGACCCGGACCCTAAACCTGACCTCAGCCTGACTGTAACCCGAAACCAAACATCCGGTCTGAACCTCAAAAAGGCCAAAACAGTCGAACAGTGAGGACCGGCAAAGATGTCCTCACTGGTCCTCACAACTATAGCTGTACATGTACACACACACACACACACGTACACACACACACACACACACGTACACACACACACACACACACACACGTACACACACACACGTACACACACACACACCTACACACACACACACCTACACACACACACACACACACACACACACCACACACTACACACACACACACACACACACACACACACACACACACACACCAAGGATAGCATCAAAGATATATGTAAAGCTGCTCCAACAGCATTAAGTCAGTTACTCAGTCAGGTACTCCGTGACTCAGTTACTCTGTTAGTCAGTTACTCCATTACTCAGTAAGTCAGTTACTCGGTTACTCAGTTACTAGTTACTCAGAGTGTCTCCCCGGAGGAGCTTCAGTGTTTCCTGCTCTCAGAGCTTCAGTCTCATCCAGTCTTACCGACATCCGAGTCTCCGCTGTGACCCTGAGAGCCTGCGAGCGGCGGCAGCAGCATCATCATCATCAGCAGCAGCGGCGGCGGCGGCGGCGGCGGCGGCGGCGCCACGCCGCTCCTCCACCTCCTCTTCAGCAGCTCCATCCCGTCCAGCAGCAGCAGTCAGACTGAGCAGCAGGAAGCTGCAGTTTGTGGTTCAGACCACTACCTGCAGGAGGCTCCGCCCACTTTCTGCAGCGCCGCTCCAATGAGTCACAGTCGCAACAACAACAGCCGCCGCTTCTACAGGCGGACTGACAACAGCTCTACCTCAGCAAGAAGAGACCTGCAGAACCAGAACCTGCAGAACCAGAACCAAAAAAAAAAAAAAAGGGGGGTCGTGGCTCCTCTCCTGCAGCTGGATGGCAGCTGCCTCGACCAATCACACGGGACGCCACTGAAGCGTTGACTGATGGTTTCTGTCTCATGTCTGTATTCTTGCTTGTGTTGGACGTCGCTTTGGACAAAAGCGTCTGCTGAAGGAAACTGTAGAATTGTAGGTCAGAGGTTCTGTTGGGGTCTACATGTAGACGGGGTCTACATGTAGAAGGGGTCTACATATAGACGGGGTCTACATGTAGAAGGGGTCTATGAATAGACGGGGTCTACATGTAGAAGGGGTCTACATGTAGAAGGGGTCTACATATAGACGGGGTCTACATGTAGAAGGGGTCTACATGTAGAAGGGGTCTACATGTAGACGGGGTCTACATGTAGAAGGGGTCTACATATAGACGGGGTCTACATGTAGAAGGGGTCTATGAATAGACGGGGTCTACATGTAGAAGGGGTCTATGAATAGACGGGGTCTACATGTAGAAGGGGTCTACATGTAGACGGGGTCTACATGTAGAAGGGGTCTACATATAGACGGGGTCTACATGTAGAAGGGGTCTACATGTAGAAGGGGTCTACATGTAGACGGGGTCTACATGTAGAAGGGGTCTATGAATAGACGGGGTCTACATGTAGAAGGGGTCTACATGTAGAAGGGGTCTACATATAGACGGGGTCTACATGTAGAAGGGGTCTACATGTAGAAGGGGTCTACATGTAGACGGGGTCTACATGTAGAAGGGGTCTACATATAGACGGGGTCTACATGTAGAAGGGGTCTACATGTAGAAGGGGTCTACATATAGACGGGGTCTACATGTAGAAGGGGTCTACATGTAGAAGGGGTCTACATGTAGAAGGGGTCTATGAATAGACGGGGTCTACATGTAGAAGGGGTCTACATGTAGAAGGGGTCTACATATAGACGGGGTCTACATGTAGAAGGGGTCTACATGTAGAAGGGGTCTACATGTAGACGGGGTCTACATGTAGAAGGGGTCTACATATAGACGGGGTCTACATGTAGAAGGGGTCTACATGTAGAAGGGGTCTACATGTAGACGGGGTCTACATGTAGAAGGGGTCTACATGTAGAAGGGGTCTACATGTAGACGGGTCTACATGTAGAAGGGGTCTATGAATAGACGGGGTCTACATGTAGAAGGGGTCTACATGTAGAAGGGGTCTACATATAGACGGGGTCTACATGTAGAAGGGGTCTACATGTAGAAGGGGTCTACATATAGACGGGGTCTACATGTAGAAGGGGTCTACATGTAGAAGGGGTCTACATATAGACGGGGTCTACATGTAGAAGGGGTCTACATGTAGAAGGGGTCTACATATAGACGGGGTCTACATGTAGAAGGGGTCTACATGTAGAAGGGGTCTACATGTAGACGGGGTCTACATGTAGAAGGGGTCTACATATAGACGGGGTCTACATGTAGAAGGGGTCTACATGTAGAAGGGGTCTACATATAGACGGGGTCTACATGTAGAAGGGGTCTACATGTAGAAGGGGTCTACATGTAGAAGGGGTCTATGAATAGACGGGGTCTACATGTAGAAGGGGTCTACATGTAGAAGGGGTCTACATATAGACGGGGTCTACATGTAGACGGGGTCTACATGTAGAAGGGGTCTACATGTAGACGGGGTCTACATGTAGAAGGGGTCTACATATAGACGGGGTCTACATGTAGAAGGGGTCTACATGTAGAAGGGGTCTACATGTAGACGGGGTCTACATGTAGAAGGGGTCTACATGTAGAAGGGGTCTACATGTAGACGGGGTCTACATGTAGAAGGGGTCTATGAATAGACGGGGTCTACATGTAGAAGGGGTCTACATGTAGAAGGGGTCTACATATAGACGGGGTCTACATGTAGAAGGGGTCTACATGTAGAAGGGGTCTACATGTAGACGGGGTCTACATGTAGAAGGGGTCTACATATAGACGGGGTCTACATGTAGAAGGGGTCTACATGTAGAAGGGGTCTACATATAGACGGGGTCTACATGTAGAAGGGGTCTACATGTAGAAGGGGTCTACATGTAGAAGGGGTCTATGAATAGACGGGGTCTACATGTAGAAGGGGTCTACATGTAGAAGGGGTCTACATATAGACGGGGTCTACATGTAGAAGGGGTCTACATGTAGAAGTGGTCTACATGTAGACGGGGTCTACATGTAGAAGGGGTCTACATATAGACGGGGTCTACATGTAGAAGGGGTCTACATGTAGAAGGGGTCTACATATAGACGGGGTCTACATGTAGAAGGGGTCTACATGTAGAAGGGGTCTATGAATAGACGGGGTCTACATGTAGAAGGGGTCTACATGTAGACGGGGTCTACATGTAGACGGGGTCTACATGTAGAAGGGGTCTACATATAGACGGGGTCTACATGTAGAAGGGGTCTATGAATAGACGGGGTCTACATGTAGAAGGGGTCTACATGTAGAAGGGGTCTACATATAGACGGGGTCTACATGTAGAAGGGGTCTACATGTAGAAGGGGTCTACATGTAGACGGGGTCTACATGTAGAAGGGGTCTACATATAGACGGGGTCTACATGTAGAAGGGGTCTATGAATAGACGGGGTCTACATGTAGAAGGGGTCTACATGTAGACGGGGTCTACATGTAGACGGGGTCTACATGTAGAAGGGGTCTACATGTAGACGGGGTCTACATGTAGAAGGGGTCTACATATAGACGGGGTCTACATGTAGAAGGGGTCTACATGTAGAAGGGGTCTACATGTAGACGGGGTCTACATGTAGAAGGGTCTACATATAGACGGGGTCTACATGTAGAAGGGGTCTATGAATAGACGGGGTCTACATGTAGAAGGGGTCTACATGTAGACGGGGTCTACATGTAGAAGGGGTCTACATATAGACGGGGTCTACATGTAGAAGGGGTCTACATATAGACGGGGTCTACATGTAGAAGGGGTCTACATATAGACGGGGTCTACCTGTGGAGCCTGTTGCTTCAGGGGTCAGGGATCTCTCGGGGTTGGTGGTCTTCAAAGCTAAACCCTCTCCTGGACTTGAGGCCTCCTTGCCGGCTTTCGCTCCCAGCAGGAAGTCTCCACCCTGGTCCTCCAGCTCCCCCTCACCGGCCAGGCGGGTCTGGGTCCATCTGGGACTTCCTGGTCTCTGGAGAGGACTGCTGTTGGTTTGGTGGTCTGCGGGGGTCCTCTCACTGCTGGCCCCCCTGTGGACGTGGTTTCGTGGCGATCCCTCTGTCGGTACTCCAGACAGGATCGAGTGAGGCGGGGTCTGTTGGGGGACCCTTTTCTAAACCCCGCCCCTGCTGGAGCCAGGACTAGGATATGAACTGGACTCATCCTGGGGCTCTCTGCTGGTCATAAAGACGCTCCAGAGGTCCAGCAGAGTCCTCGTCTCGCTGGAACCGGCTGCCGGCGGTCCTGAGTGGACTTCCGTCTTCATTAGACCACCGGACACCACGTCGGATCTTCTCGGCCCCGTCTTCAGTTCTGTCCTGGCGTTCTGGGGAGCCAGCCGGTCCACGATGTGGACCACAGCTCCAGACCAGCAGTCCTCAAGAAAAGCCGGTCCACGATGTGGACCACAGCTCCAGACCAGCGGTCCTCAAGAAAAGCCGGTCCACAATGTGGACCACAGCTCCAGACCAGCGGTCCTCAAGAAAAGCCGGTCCACGATGTGGACCACAGCTCCAGACCAGCGGTCCTCAAGAAAAGCCGGTCCACGATGTGGACCACAGCTCCAGACCAGCGGTCCTCAAGAAAAGCCGGTCCACGATGTGGACCACAGCTCCAGACCAGCGGTCCTCAAGAACAGCTGATCAGTGAAACTGCACAACGTTGGTGTTCTGGTGGAGCTTCATCTCTCAGAGACCCGATACGGTTCAGTTCTGCAACCAGGACGGGAACCAGGACAGGGACCAGGACAGGGACCAGGACGGGGACCAGGACAAGGACCAGGACGGGGACCAGGACAAGGACCAGGACGGGGACAAGGACGGGGACCAGCACAGCCTCAGCGGTGGACAAACAGTGAGCAGCAGCAGAAGCTGAGGATGAGGATGAGTATGAGGATGAAGCTGAGGATGAAGATGAGGCTGAGGATGAAGCTGAGGATGAAGATGAAGATGAGGATGAAGCTGTGGATGAAGATGAGGATGAGGATGAAGATGAGGCTGAAGCTGAGGATGAAGATGAAGATAAAGCTGTGGATGAAGATGAGGCTGAGGATGAAGATGAGGCTGAGGATGAAGATGAGGCTGAGGATGAAGATGAGGCTGAAGCTGGTTCTCTTCGGGCCTCACTGCTGTTCATGTTCCATTGTTGTGAAGCGAGCCGCGGATTTGGAACCCTGGTGAAGAACATGTTGAGAACCAGATGACAGCTTCCTGTCTATGCAGAGACAGCAAGCCACTTCCTGTCTGCTGCTGCTTCACTTCCTGTTTTCCCCACAACCCCAAACTCTCATGCACGTAGGCGCACACACACACACACACACACACACACACACACTCATGCACACGTGGGGTGAGAACATGACAGGGACGAGCGTTGAAGAACCAGGAGAACCGCCGTCTGCCGTCCTCCTGGGCTGCTGGTTCTCCCATCAGGCCGTTCTCCTGCGGTCTGCTTCAGCCGACGCCGTTTCAGTCTAGAACAATTCCTCTGGCTCTCCTGCCTCGCCGGAGGAGGAACTCCATCGTAGGAAAGAGGTCCGGTTCCCAGTCTGGTAATTTGAGGCGTTCCTGAACGGAACCCTGAGAGAACAGGAGGGACGGACTGCTGTCCCCCCACCGGCCCGATCAGGACGACGGTTCCAACCCAACGCTCCACACTCCGTCCGCAAGAGAGGATTTCGAACCGGGTCTGCACAAGAACCTGGACTCGACGGAACCTGGACTCATGATCAAGGCTCCACTCTCACCGCAGAGCTCCGCCCACCCGCGTCCCACGAGGAACCGCCTGCTAATGAGTCCAATGTGGGACAAGAGGTGTGATTGTGAGGGAGGATGTGGGACGGCGCCCCCGCCTGGCAGCGCCCCCGCCTGGCAGCGCCCCCGCCTGGCAGCGCCTCGCCTGGCAGCGCCCCCGCCTGCGGCCCCCCGCCTGGCAGCGCCCCCGCCTGGCGGCGCCTCAGCCTGGCAGCGCCCCCGCCTGGCAGGCGCCCCCGCCTGGCGGCGCCTCAGCCTGGCAGCGCCCCCGCCTGGCGGCGCCCCCGCCTGGCAGCGCCCCCGCCTGGCGGCGCCTCAGCCTGGCGGCGCCCCCGCCTGGCGGCGCCCCCGCCTGGCGGCGCCTCAGCCTGGCGGCGCCTCAGCCTGGCGGCGCCCCCGCCTGGCGGCGCCTCGGCCTGGCGGCGCCTCGGCCTGGCGGCGCCTCGGCCTGGCGGCGCCTCGGCCTGGCAGCGCCCCCGCCTGGCGGCGCCTCAGCCTGGCGGCGCCCCCGCCTGGCGGCGCCCCCGCCTGGCGGCGCCTCAGCCTGGCAGCGCCTCAGCCTGGCGGCGCCCCCGCCTGGCGGCGCCTCGGCCTGGCGGCGCCTCGGCCTGGCAGCGCCTCGGCCTGGCAGCGCCCCCGCCTGGCGGCGGCCCCGCCTGGCGGCGCCTCAGCCTGGCAGCGCCTCGGCCTAGCGGCGCCTCGGCCTGGCAGTGCCCCCGCCTGGCGGCGCCTCGGCCTGGCAGTGCCCCCGCCTGGCAGTGCCCCGCCTGGCAGTGCCCCCGCCTGGCGGCGCCCCCGCCTGGCAGCACCCCCCCCCCGCCTGGCAGCGCCTCGGCCTGGCAGCGCCCCCCCCCGCCTGGCAGCGCCCCCGCCTGGCAGCGCCCCCGCCTGGCGGCGCCTCAGCCTGGCAGCGCCTCGGCCTGGCAGCGGCCCCCCCCCCCCCCCCGCCTGGCAGCGCCTCGGCCTGGCAGCGCCCCCACCTGGCGGCGCCTGTCAGAACCAGGCCCCCTGCTGACGAGCGCAGCGCTCAGTGTTTGGTTTTTCCAGGTTATTGGAGCGACTGGCTCCTCATCAGCTGTGAATCACATGACCGCTGTGTGGTTCAGACACGCCTTGGTTTGAGCTTTCGATATTGTCTCAACATTTTTTATTAATGTTAGAGAAATACAGTATTTCCGCTCCGTGTCTCCCCGTTCATTTGACCTGCTGACTGAGAGCAGCGTGGGCGCGGCGGCGGCGGCGGCGCGGGGGCGCGG
>NW_021941347.1:0-31025 GCF_902148845.1 Salarias fasciatus
GGCCGTGTGGCTCCTGATCTTTTAACTGCATCATGGACCATCTGAGGTCCCAGGTCTGCAGGCGTCCCCGGAGTGTCCTTCAGCAGCGACCACCTGACGGACCTGGAATACGCTGACGACACCATCCTGCTCAGACAGCCTGCAGTCAGCTGAGACGTTCTGGGCTAGCACAGTGAGGAGGAGCACAGCTCGGCTCCAGGGGAGCTGGACTGAAACCAGGTCCATGCATATCGGTGATGGACCAGATCCACCTTCCATGGAGCAGATCCTCCTCCCATGGACCAGATCCACCTCCCATTGACTAGACCCTCCTCCCATGCAAACCAGGAGCGACATCGTACAGCCTATCAGGAACTTGGTGTCTCTGGGGTCGACGGTGACAGACAGCAGGACCTAGAACCAGAGATTGACCGCAGACGAGCCCTGGCAGCCCCTGCTCTGCAGTCCCTCTGGAAACCACCAGGCGGCGCCAGACTGTCTCACCAAGACCAAGCTCCGGATTTACAACCTAGCCGTCCTCTCCATCCTGCTGTATGGCTCAGAAACGAGGCCCCTGAACCACAGTCTGGCTCTGATAGCAGGGCTCTGAGAACCATGGAGAACATCAGGGGCTCTGAGAACCATGGAGAACATCAGGGGCTCTGAGAACCATGGAGAACATCAGGGGCTCTGAGAACCATGGAGAACATCAGGAGGCCCCAGCGAGTTTCCAATGAAGGTCTCAGAGCCACAGGCCCCGAGCATCTTCCCTGGTCGCACAGCGCCGCCCTACTGGCTGGACCATGTTTTCCGTCTACCACCAGAACATCCGACACGAGACGTTCTCCAGTTTGACCCGAAAGCCGCGGGCTGGAGATGACCTTGAGGGAGCAGCTGGCACTGGAAAACCGGGTTCATCTGGTCGGCTCAGCGCACCGGGACGGGACACCCGGGGCCTCCTGGAGCACTAAGTAAGTAAGTAAGAGTCTGGTTCTGCAGAAAGTCCCCTCTGAGACTTGGGTACTAGAGCAAGTTTCTGGTTTCTCTTGGAGTAAGAAGCATCTTGGTTCCTTCATTCCTGATGGGATCTTGTTCTCCCGCAGCTGAACTGGATCCTGCAGGGGGACTGGATCCTGCAGGGGGACTGGATCCTGCAGCTGGGCAGGGACCATGCAGAACCTGAGGATCCAGTCTGGTGCAGGTATGGAACAGACCTGGAGTCCACCGGGCCATCAGCCCTCCAGACCTGGAGTCCTCTTTTCAGTCCCTGACCCGTTTCAGCTGAACCTCTGCAGAAAATACATCAAGAACAGCTTCAGCTCCTTCAGGACGGAAACCGGTCCGTCTCTGAACCTGGACCTTCATCATCGACCTGAAGACGACCAAGAGTGGCGCCGCGGGACGGCCGGAGGAGCGAGACACCGTCAGAACCACCACCCGACGGGGGGAGGCGCCTAGAGACCGGCGAGGGACAAGCTGGTGGAGGAGGTGGAGCGGTGGAGGAGGTGGAGGAGGTGGAGGAGGTGGAGCGGTGGAGGAGGTGGAGCAGTGGAGGAGGTGGAGGAGGTGGAGCGGTGGAGGAGGTGGAGGCCAGCCACAAGACAAGCCTCAAAGTCATGATGAAGCCAGTCTCTGGAGCTGGACCTTCCAAAGCTCCGCCTTCTTTTTCCAGCCAATCACAGACATCACAGCAAAGACAACCACAGATGGAGGCGGGGTTATGGAGGCAGGTGACGGAGGCGGGGTTATGGAGGCGGGGTTATGGAGGCGGGTGACGGAGGCGGGGTTATGGAGGTGGGGTGACGGAGGTGGGGTGACGGAGGCGGCGCTATGGAGGCGGGTTATGGAGGCGGGTGACAGAGGCAGGGTTATGGAGGCGGGTTATGGAGGCGGGTTATGGAGGTGGGGTTATGGAGGCGGGGTTATGGAGGCGGGTGACGGAGGCGGGGTTATGGAGGTGGGGTTATGGAGGCGGGGTTATGGAGGTGGGGTTATGGAGGCGGGGTTATGGAGGCGGGGTTATGGAGGTGAGTGACGGAGGCGGGGTTATGGAGGCGGGGTTATGGAGGTGGGGTTATGGAGGCGGGGTTATGGAGGCGGGTTATGGAGGCGGGGTTATGGAGGCGGGGTTATGGAGGCGGGGTTATGGAGGCGGGTTATGGAGGTGGGGTTATGGAGGTGGGGTTATGGAGGCGGGGTTATGGAGGTGGGGTTATGGAGGCGGGGTTATGGAGGCGGGTTATGGAGGCGGGGTTATGGAGGCGAGTGACGGAGGCAGGGTTATGGAGGTGGGGTTGTGGAGGTGGGTGACGGAGGAGGGGTGACGGAGCACCTACTGAGGCGGAGCAGGGAGTGCTTGCTGAGCTCGGGCTGGAAGGGCGGCGCCAGGCGGCTCAGGTTCTGGAAGGACCGGGACAGGGACAGGGACTGGGACAGGTCGAAGGGCTCCGTGGACGACGTCAGGATGTCGTTCATCCGCTGGGGACGGTCTGCAGGAGACAGGAGGTCCACAGGGGTCAGGCAACGGGGGGGGGGGACCAAGACCCGCCCAGACCTGCCCAGACCCGCCCAGACCCACCCAGACCCACCCAAACCCGCCCAGACCCGTCCAGAATCGCCCAGACCCACCCAGACCCACCCAGACCTACCCGGGGGTACCGGTCGTGGAACCGGAGGCTCCGGCGGACCGAGGAGCTCGGATCAAGGAGACGGTTTAAAAATAGAACATAGAACCAACACATCAAGGAGAGAACATATGGAGGGGTGTGTGTGTGTGTGTGTGTGTGTGTGTGTGTGTGTGTGTGTGTGTGTGTGTGTGTTTGGAGAGAAGGGATGCATGAAGAAAGGTCAAGATGAAGGTCAAGGGTTCTGGTGCAGCAGCGTGAAGGAGGAAAAAGAGGAGGAGGAGGAAGAGGAGGAGGAGGAAGAGGAGGAAGAGGAAAAAGGAAGAGGAGGAGGAGGAGGAGGAAGAGGAGGAGGAAGAGGAGGAGGAGGAGGAGGAGGAGGAAGAGGAGGAGGAGGAGGAGGAAGAGGAAGAAGAGGAGGAGGAGGAAGAGGAGGAGGAGGAAGAGGAAGAAGAGGAGGAGGAGGAGGAGGAAGAGGAGGAGGAGGAGGAAGAGGAGGAAGCGGATTGTGGATCCCAGCAGGGATGAAGGTGTGATGGAGTCTTCGTCACTCGGCGCTCTGGTCTGAGAGGAAGGCTCAGTGAGGGTCAGAGGTCACCGAGCTGCTGCTAACCAGACCGGCTGAATCCGGATCAGTCTCCGGTCCAGAACCACATTCAGTCCGGTTCAGCCTAGCTAAACCCAACCCACTGCAGGGCTCCGCTCACCCACGGGGGTCTTTGCTGGTGGGCGGGGCTTCAGGATGGGGTCTCTGCCAGGGGGCGGGGCTTCAGGGGCTGAAGCCCTGGATGTGGGGGGTGGGCTCGTTCCCTCTGATCGCTTCTCCACAGAAGGTTCCAGAAATCTGCTCTGCTGTTCTTACAGCACCGTCAACCCCACCCCACCCGAAACAATACCCCCCCCCCAGCCTAACCCCCCCACCCTATCACCCCCACCCTATCACCCCCAGCCTAACCCCCCCCACCCTATCACCCCCACCTCCACCTCCACCCCGCCCCCCTGCGGTTCCTCACCCAGCTGGGCCGTGAGCGCCGTCAGGTCCAGGTGGCTGTGCTGGAACTCGTGGTGGTTTCCTGTCAGAGAGAAGAAGCAGAGAGGATCATGGGTAAAACACTAGTTTCAGAAGTGATCCAGAAGACCGGATCCCTGAGGACTGAAACTGATCCAGAACCCGTCCACAGAACCACGCACCATCCGGTTTCAGAAAGGTCTCTGTGTTCCCTGCAGCGTTCTGAAACAACCCGGTTAACCCGGAGAACAGAACACTAGAACATCAACACTGGAGAACCCGGAGAACAGAGCAGTGTAAACACTGACCGTGGGGAACCCGGATATTCAGACTGACAGAAGGTGGACTGTTGCTACGACGACTGTCAACTCTGAAACTACCAGGACCAGGAGGATCTGGCCTGGAATCAGAACCAGGACCAGGACCAGGAGGATCTATTCTGGGACCAGGACCAGGACCAGGACCAGGAGCAGGAGCAGGAGCAGGATTTGGACCTCCTGGACCTGTCCAAAGTCCCGGACCTGTCCAGAGTCCTGAATGGAGCTGGTTTTCTTCCTTGGCGTCTCAGGTGTAAAGTGGGACACTGAGTCCCGGCCGTCCCGGGTGGACATGTGGACAGGGGGACAGGGGGACAGGGGGACAGGTGGACAGATGGTCAGGGGGACAGATGGACAGGGGGACAGGTGGACAGGTGGACAGGTGGAAAGATGGACAGGTGGACAGATGGACAGGTGGACAAGTGGACAGATGGACAGGTGGACAGGGGGACAGGTGGACAGATGGTCAGGGGGACAGATGGACAGGGGGACAGGTGGACAGGTGGACAGGTGGAAAGATGGACAGGTGGACAGATGGACAGGTGGACAGGGGGACAGGTGGACAGGTGGAAAGATGGACAGGTGGACAGGGGGACAGGTGGACAGATGGTCAGGGGGACAGATGGACAGGTGGACAGGGGGATAGATGGACAGGTGGACAAGTGGACAGGGGGACAGGTGGACAGATGGTCAGGGGGACAGATGGACAGGGGGACAGGTGGACAGGTGGACAGGTGGAAAGATGGACAGGTGGACAGGGGGACAGGTGGACAGGTGGAAAGATGGACAGGTGGACAGGGGGACAGGTGGACAGATGGTCAGGGGGACAGATGGACAGGTGGACAGGGGGATAGATGGACAGGTGGACAAGTGGACAGATGGACAGGTGGACAGGGGGACAGGTGGACAGATGGTCAGGGGGACAGATGGACAGGGGGACAGGTGGACAGGTGGAAAGATGGACAGATGGACAGGTGGACAGGGGGACAGATGGACAGGTGGACAGGTGGACAGGTGGAAAGATGGACAGGGGGACAGGGGGACAGATGGACAGGTGGACAGATGGTCAGGGGGACAGACGGACAGGTGGACAGGTGAACAGATGGACAGGGGGACAGGTGGACAGGGGGACAGGTGGACAGATGGACATGTGGACAGGGGGACAGGGGGACAGATGGACAGGTGGACAGGTGGAAAGATGGACAGATGGACAGGTGGACAGGGGGACAGATGGACAGGGGGACAGGTGGACAGGTGGAAAGATGGACAGGGGGACAGGGGGACAGATGGACAGGTGGACAGATGGTCAGGGGGACAGACGGACAGGTGGACAGATGAACAGATGGACAGGGGGACAGGGGGACAGGGGGACAGGTGGACAGATGGACAGGTGGACAGGTGGACAGGGGGACAGCAGGTTGTGTGACTGCTGAGCTGGTCCGGCTCGGCCCGGCCTGGACCCCTCCAGGAGGACCAGGGCGAAGCGTGGTTGCATAATGAGCAGCTGCGGCTGAAGCGAAGCGAGTCTCTGATTGGCTGCTGCTCACAAATGACTGCCAGGCTCCCAGGGTCCAGCTGGTGGACAGGGGGATCCCACTGTGACCCAGATCCATTTTAAATGGCCGCCGGAAAGACGGCGGACGGACTGACACGTTCTGTCTGGAACCGGGTCTTCTCTTGAAACGTTCCGCAGCAGAACCATCATCTGCCTCGGTCGTGTTTGGATCCATGGCGAACTCGGACCAGCACCCAGACCTTCATGTGGTTTTCCTGGGGGCAGCGAGGAGAGTCTGAACCGGAGCGACCCGCCTTCCAAACGCCAAACAGAACCTGGCCCGTCGCCAACCGGAGCCGCCGCCCCCCACGGTGCGCCCAGGCCACTGACAGGGGCTCCAGGTAAAGTGTTACCCAATTTCACTTCAAACGTGTGTGTGTGTGTGTGTGTGTGTGTGTGTGTGTGTGTGTGTGTGTGTGTGTGTGTGTGTGTGTGTGTGTGTGTGTGTGTGAGATGTACCTGTCAACTTTTGCGGCTATGATTTGATCACAGTTGGGATGAGCTCCACCTTAAAGCTCGTGTCCGGAGTTTTGAAAGAGAGAGGTTTTTTTTTTTTAATCCAACGTCTGGAGGCTCCGCCCCCCCTCTGCTTTCATGAGCGACCAAGCCACGCCCCTTTAATTGTGCACGTTATTATCTGTCGGGTGAAAATGAGAGCCTCCAGTCCTGCAGCATCCTCCATGTTGAGCTGTTTCCGGTGGATGTTCAGCAGACGGTGGATATATCTGCTGCAGCTAACTCTCCTCTGCTGGGCGAGCGCCGTGCTCTCTGGCTGCTCCAGCTGACTGACAGTAAGACAAGGCGGAAGCTCGAATTCTATTGGCTGACGCTGACCGGCGCTTTTTCGGGTAACATGGGGGTCTATGAGACGAAGGCGGGAAGAATTTTTATATTGCGTTATGCTAAAGTATCGAACCAGACTGAAGCTCTGTTGAAAAATGATTCATACGTTGGAAACCAACGAAACTCCAGACACCAGCTTTAATGAACAGTGAAGGAGGTGGAGGTGGAGGTGGAGGTGGAGGTGGGTGGATGTTCTGAGGGGGAACAGGAAGAGTTCCGGTCTCTCCCCTGACGGGAGACAGAAGACGGAGTCGGACCCACAGACGGTAAATCCAGGGGACAGACCCTTCCTGACGTCCCCCGTTCTGAGGACTGCAGCCAGTCCAGCAGGACGTCTCCTGACTGGACATTAGAAACCAGGTGTGATGTGATTGGTCCAGCCCGTCACATGACCGCATCACCTGGACAGAGCGGACGCTGTGATTGGGCGATTCATGCTGAACTTTAACTCGTAAAATCAAATCAACAGATGATTCCAGTCAAACCAGAGTCTTGTGGAGCAGCAGGGTGGAGGACCAGAGACCGAGACCAGGACCTGGTCTGGAACCTGGTCTGGACCACCAGCTCGATGTGTTCATCTGCTCTCTGAAATCTCTGTTTGAAACCAGCATCATCGCCCCCTGCTGGAGTTTCCCCAGAATTACAGCTTTTTTGCACCTCAGCGTTGTTTTCATGTTTTCTGAGCAGAGGCGGAGCCTGGTTACAACCATCTGAGCAGGGGTCAAAGGTCACTTCATCAGAGAAATGGGCAGAGCGGCGAAGCTGGAGGTTGGAAACCCCAGGACCTCCACCCGGCTCTGGAACCGGCTCTGGAACTGGGAGTCCGGTCATCTGACCCTGAAGAGTGGACTCTTTCTCCGTCTCACGGCTGATCCTCTGGCTGGACGGACGCCGTCTGGATTCCGCTGGGTTCCACTGGGTTCTGCTGGGTTCTGCTGGGTTCTGCTGGGTTCTGCTGGGTTCCACTGGGTTCTGCTGGGTTCCGCTGGGTTCCGCTGGGTTCTGCCGGGTTCCGAGGATTACTGACGAGGATAAGCACAGATTTATCTGATGTCTTCTTCGAGCTGCCAGAAGTCACATCACACAAAGCTGCCGTTATCCTCGCCGTCACTCCGGGACGGGACGGGGACGCCGTCCTCTCCAGGATCCCGGCTTGCCAGAGACGTCAGGGTCCCAGGAACCACAGAACCAGACCCGATCCAGGACCAGGACCAGAGCAGGACCAGCGCAGTGAGAACCGGTCGGACGAAGAGAAAACAGCTGAGATTCTTCCTCCTTCCTTCATTCTCTCTCTCTCTCTCACACACACACACACACACACACACACACACAGTCTTGTATTTCTATCCTTGTGGGGACCGTCCATTGACTCCCATTCATGTCTAGCCCCTAACCCTGACCCTTACCCTAACCCTAACCCACACCACAACAAAGCCTAACCCTAAAGAAATGTTTTTGCACTTTTACTTTTTCAGTAACAACAACATGGTCAAGAAAACACTGTTTCTCCTACTTAGGACCGGAAAAAGGTCCCCACAAGGCACGTCGTTCCACGTTTTGCTATCCTTGTGGGGACATTTGGCCCCAACAAGGATAGAAATACGAGAACACACACACACACACACACACACACACACACACACACACACACGCCGCCGCCCGGACGCCTGCAGCTCCGCCCCCGGCGGCAGCGCCTCGTTTGACCTTCGACCTGCTCTTCAGAACGGGAGGAAACAGATCTTTTTGGGCGAGTCGCCGCAGCCTGACGTCTCTGTGTGTGTGTGTGTGTGTGTGTGTGTGTGTGTGTGTGTGTGTGTGTGTGTGTGTGTGTGTGTGTGTGTGCTGTCCTCCAGCGGGGCCCGGGGGGCCGGGGATCTTGGTTTCTCCCGGATCGATCGGGGATCGGGTGTCTCTCCTGGATCTTCCTGCTGCTTGTTTTCTTCTCACTTCGACCTTCTGACCTTCTGACTGAGACTCAGACAGTCCAGAGTCCAGACCTGGGTCCAGAGTCCGGGTCCAGATCCCCGGTCCAGACCCGGGTCTAGAGTCGAGAGCCTGGGCCAGATCTCGGGTCCAGATTCGGACTGTACAGGACTGATCTGGATTGAAGAACGGGTCTGGACAGTAGAACGGTTCTGGACTCAGTCTGGGTTGAGGATGTGGATCTAGAACCCCAGGCTGTGTTTGAGTTGATCCTCCGGTTCCTCGCTGCCTGCCGACAGAAGCGCCTGACTGGACCGCTGGTCGGGTTCTGGCTGCAGAACGAAGAGCCGAAAGTAAAACGCTGCCGTTCGGCAACCGGCGGAAAAACAGAGAGAGCTACAAAGAGGGGTTCACTACAGAACCGCTACAGAACCGCTACAGAGCCGCTACAGAACCGCTACAGAGCCGCTACAGAGCCGCTACAGAACCGCTACAGAGCCGCTACAGAACCGCTACAGAGCCGCTACAGAACCGCTACAGAGCCGCTACAGAGCCGCTACAGAACCGCTACAGAGCTGCTACAGAGCCGCTACAGAGCCGCTACAGAACCGCTACAGAGCCGCTACAGAACCGCTACAGAGCCGCGACAGAGCCGCGACAGAGCCGCTACAGAGCCGCTACAGAGCCGCTACAGAACCGCGACAGAACCGCTACAGAGCCGCTACAGAGCCGCTACAGAACCGCTACAGAGCCGCTACAGAACCGCGACAGAACCGCTACAGAACCGTTACAGAGCCGCTACAGAGCCGCTACAGAGCCGCTACAGAGCCGCGACAGAGCCGCTACAGAACCGCTACAGAGCCGCTACAGAGCCGCGACAGAACCGCTACAGAGCCGCTACAGAGCCGCTACAGAACCGCTACAGAGCCGCTACAGAACCGCTACAGAACCGCTACAGAGCCGCTACAGAACCACTACAGAACCGCTACAGAGCCGCTACAGAGCCGCTACAGAACCGCTACAGAGCCGCTACAGAGCCGCGACAGAACCGCTACAGAACCGCTAAAGAGCCGCTACAGAACCACTACAAAACCACTACAGAGCCGCTACAGAACTGCTATAGAGCCGCTACAGAGCCACTATAGAACTGGTACTCGAAGCAGCTGACTGGTACCGGCAGGCCAAGTGAACTGCAGCCCGAGTGGTCGTGGAGGCAAAAACTGGGTCTGGAGGAGTCCAGGAGGCCATGGAGGAGGACCACCGGTCAGCAAACCGTCCGGCGCCTCAGGAGGGACAGCAGGTCTCCGCCAACACTGTTTACAGTGGAGGAGGAGCTGCTGACCTCAACTGGGGACATTGTTGGACGGTGGAAGGAATACTTCGAGGACCTCCTCAATCCCGTCGCCACGTCTTCCGTGGAGGAAGCAGAGGCTGAGGTCTCAGAGGTGGACTGAGGTCTCAGAGGTGGACTGAGGTCCCAGAGGTGGACTGAGGTCCCAGAGGTGGACTCGTCCATCACCCAAGCTGAAGTCACCAAGGTGGTCGGTAAGCTCCTCGGTGGCAAGGCACCGGGGGTGGACGAGATTCGTCCCGAGTACCTTAAGTCTCTGGATGTGCAGGGACGGTCTTGGTTGACATGTCTCTGCAACATCGCGTGGCGGTCCGGGACGGAGCCTCTGGACTGGCAGACCGGGGTGGTGGTCCCCCTGTTTATAAAGGGGGACCGGAGGATGTGCTCCAACTATAGGTGGATCACACTCCTCAGCCTCCCGGGGAAAGTCTATTCCAGGGTACTGGGGAGGAGGATTCGACCGATAGTCGAACCTCGGATTCAGGAGGAACAATGTGGTTTTCGTCCTGGTCATGGAACCCTGGACCAGCTCTGGACCCTCCATAGGGTGCTCGAGGGTTTGTGGGAGTTCACCCAACCAGTCCACATGTGTTTTGTGGACTTGGAGAAGGCGTTCGACCGCGTCCCTCCTGGTGTCTTGTGGGGGGGGGGCTCCGGGAATACGGAGTCCGGGGTCCCTTGTTAAGGGCCGTCCGGTCTCTGTAGGACCAGAGTAGGAGTCGGGTCCGCATTGCCGGCAGTAAGTCGGACCTGTTCCCGGTGCATGTTGGACTCCAGCAGGGCTGAACTTTGTCACTGGTTCTGTTCAGAATCTTTATGGACAGAATTTCTAGGTGCAGCCAGGAGCTGGAGGGGGTCCGGTTCAGGGACCAGGGGCCGGAGGGGTTACGGTTCAGGGACCAGGGGCCGGAGGGGTTACGGTTCAGGGACCAGGGGCCGGAGGGGGTGCGGTTTGGGAACCACAGGATTTCATCTCTGCTTTTTGCAGAAGATGTTCTCCTGTTGGCTTCATGGAACCTGGACCATCATGCACTGGGGCGGTTTGCAGCCGAGTGTGAAGCGACAGGGATGAGGATCAGAACCTCCAAATCCGAGGCCCTGGTCCTCAACTGGAGGAAGGTGGCCTGCCTCCTCCAGGACGGTGGAGAGACTCTGGCCCAGGTGGAGGAGTTTCAGTATCTTGGGGTCTTGTTCACAGTTGGGGGGCGGGTGGAGGTGAGACTGACAGGAGGATCGGTGCAGCGGCTGCAGAGATCAGTCGTCGTTTCGGTCCGTTGTGGTGAAGAAGGAGCCGAAAGGCGAAGCTCTCGATTTACCGGTCAATCTACGTTCCCACCCTCATCTATGGTCCTGAGTCTGGGTCAGGACCGAAAGGACAAGATCCCGGATCCAAGCGGCTGAAATGAGCTTCCTCCGTAGGGGGGCTGGACTTCCTTAGAGACAGGGGGAGGAGCTCAGTCACCAGGGGGAGGAGCTCGGAGTAGAGCCGCTACTCCTCCACATCCAGAGGAGCAGCTGAGGAGGCTCAGCTCCTCTTTAGGGATGAAACCTCCTGGACGCCTCCCTGGGGACGAGTTCCGGGCATGTCCCACCGGGAGGAGACCCCGGGGAAGACCAGGGCACGCTGGAGAAACCATGTCTCTTGGCTGGCCTGGGAACACCTTGGGATCCTCCCAGAGGAGCTGGAGGAAGAGTCTGGGGACAGGAAGTCTGGGGACAGGAAGTCTGGGGACAGGAGGTCTGGGGACAGGAGGTCTGGGGACAGGAGGTCTGGGCATCCCTGCTGAGACTGCTGCCCCCGTGACCCGGCCCCGGATAACTGGTAGAAAATGGATGGATGGAGGGATGGAGAACCGCAACAGAGCCGCTACAGAACTGCTATAGAGCCACTACAGAGCAGCTACATAACCGCTACAGAACCGCTACAGAACCGCTACAGAAACGCTACAGAACCGCTACATAACCGCTACAGAACCGCTACAGAACCACTACAGAATCGCTACAGAATCGCTACAGAACCGCTACAAAACCGCTACAGAACCGCTACAGAACCGCTACAGAATCGCTACAGAACCGCTACAGAACCACTACAGAATCGCTACAGAACCGCTACAGAACCACTACAGAATCGCTACAGAACCACTACAGAATCGCTACAGAACCACTACAGAACCGCTACAGAACCGCTACAGAGCTCCTCCTGGACTGAACCGTGGACGTCTGGACTGAATGAAGGTGATTTACTGTCTGAAGCCTGAAATGAGGTCCAGGTGGAGACATGAGGAAGTGAGAACCAGGACGGACGGCCCGGCTCGTCTTCAGCGGTTACCGGTTCTCCTTTGATTCTCTTGTGTTCTTTGGTTGTTTCATGTCTGAGATAAAGATCATTCATTCATTCATTCATTCATTCTATGACATTTTTCAAAGGATTTAGACATCAAGCAGAACAGAAGCGCTTCACCAGAGGGACACTCAGACCGCAGTGAGGACATGTCCATTCTGCCGTCCCGGGCTGAGGAGCAGAGAGGACTCAAACCGCTGGCGGTCAGTCCTGCTGCTGACCGAAACCCCGCCCCCACGCCGCCCGCCCCCAGGCTGCCGGCCCCCCGGCAGAGGACACATCTGCAGCAGCATCTGGACGCTCCAGACGCTCCAATGTCCCCACAAGAAGGATTCTGCTCCGTTTGGAAAAAGACTGAAGAAGGACGGAGACGCCGCGGTGAGAGCACCACCCTCAGAGAGAGAGGGTGGAGCTGCACAACCTCCACCTTCAGGGGTTAAAGGTCAGACGGTCATCCTCTGACCTGCTGCGGTCCTGACAGCGAGGACGCCTCACTGAGGGACGGAGGCGGCGGAGGACAGACGAGGACAGATGAGCCGAGTGGGAGTCTTAAAATACCAGGAAGTAGGGCAGCGCCGCACGGAGAACCGCTCCACGCACACCTCCTGCCCCACCGCTAACAGAGACACCGCCAGGCGCCGCGGGGGCGGGGCACCTGGAGGACCAATCACAGACAGCCTGGAGGACCAGTCAGAGACGGCCTGGGGGACCAGTCAGGGACGGCCTGGGGGACCAATCAGAGACGGCCTGGGGGACCCGTCAGGGACGGCCTGGGGGACCAATCAGAGACGGCCTGGGGGATCCGTCAGGGACGGCCTGGGGGACCAGTCAGGGACGGCCTGGGGGACCAGTCAGGGACGGGGGACAGACAGCAGCTGGTGTCCTTCAGGTCAGCCTGATGAGCTTCAGTTCTTTAGACACTTCAGTCAAATACACAAAGACATAACCCAGCATCACTTCAGCAGCTCTGGAAACGTTTTACATGATGTCATCTCTCAGCTCCGTCAGCTCCACCAGCTCTACCAGCTCCACCAGCTCCACCAGCTCCACCAGCTCCACCAGCTCCGTCAGCTCCACCAGCTCCACCAGCTCCGTCAGCAGCAGGGACACTAGAGAGGACGGTGAAGGCCTCGGTCTGGAGATTCTTTCATATGAATGAGAACCGAAGTAGAACCTGATCTGATGAAGTACAGAGGAGAGAGATGGTTGCTACAACACCAGCAACTCAACCAGCAACTCAACCAGCAACTCAACCAGGAACTTAACCAGCAACTCAACCAGCAACTCAACCAGCAACTTAACCAGCAACTCAACCAGCAACTCAACCAGCAACTCAACTAGCAACTCAACCAGCAACTCAACTAGCAACTCAACTAGCAACTCAACCAGCAACTCAACTAGCAACTCAACTAGCAACTCAACCAGAAACTCAACTAGCAACTCAACCAGCAACTCAACTAGCAACTAAACCAGGAACTTAACCAGCAACCTAACAGATCACATCACCATCAGGGACATTTGGAGCAGCAGAGTTACGCCTCTGTAGTTTCACTGATTTGAGCCGTGATACATGCTACATGCTACATGCTACCTGTTACCTACTATATGCTACCTACTACATGCTACCTGCTACATGCTACCTGCTACACGCTATCTGCTACATGCTACCTGCTACACGCTACCTACTACATGCTACCTGCTATATGCTACGTGCTACACGCTACATGCTACATACTATGGGTTCTCTACGGTTCTGTTCACTGCTGAACTCATTGTTCAGCAGGTGGAACCTCAGAAGTGAGTCTGTGTCTGAAATGTGTCCGTCTGTCCTGCATGTATAAAGAGCTGCTCCACCCCTCCATCACCCTGGAGCAGCTCCACCCCTCCGTCACAATGGAGCTGCTCCACCCCTCCGTCACCCTGGAGCTGCTCCACCCCTCCGTCACCCTGGAGGCGAGCTGCTCCACCCGGCCGGAGCGCTGTGGTTATTTCTGGCTGACCCAGATGCGGCGGCGGCTTTTCTCTGGAGAACCAGAAACGGTGTCGTTCGGAGGAGCGGGCGGAACAGAGAGCCGGAGAACCGGCTCAACTCCTCCGTCAGTGGCTGACTGAGGAGTCGGATGGAGAAGGTTCCCGGTTCAGGCGGAAGGTGGAGCGATAAGAAGAAGCCTCCACCTGCAGCTAATGCTAACACAGCTAATGGTAATGCAGCTAATGCTAACACAGAGACAGCAGCTCTGTCACTGCAGGGCGGGCCCCCAGGGGCCCCCCGGGGACACCGGCTGTCCTGACGTGTGGGTCTCACTGCCTGGTTCCACAAAAACCCCGGAGCCGTTTCTGATCCGGAACGATCCACATTAGTCATCTGTTAACCAGCATTAACCAGCGTTAACCAGCATTAACCAGCATTAACCAACCTTAACCAGCCTTAACCAGCCTTAACCAGCATTAACCAGCCTTAACCAGCCTTAACTAGCATTAACCAGCCTTAACCAGCCTTAACCAGCATTAACCAGCCTTAACCAGCCTTAACCAGCATTAACCAGCCTCAACCAAGTAACCTTAACCAGCATTAACCAACCTTAACCAGCCTTAACCAGCCTTAACCAGCATTAACCAGCAATAACCAGCCTTAACCAGCCTTAACCAGCATTAACCAACCTTAACCAGCATTAACCAGCCTTAACCAGCATTAACCAGCCTTAACCAACCTTAACCAGCCTTAACCAGCATTAACCAACCTTAACCAGCCTTAACCAGCATTAACCAGCCTTAACCAGCATTAACCAGCCTTAACCAACCTTAACCAGCCTTAACCAGCATTAACCAGCCTTAACCAGCATTAACCAACCTTAACCAGCCTTAACCAGCATAAACCAGCCTTAACCAACCTTAACCAGCCTTAACCAGCCTTAACCAACCTTAACCAGCCTTAACCAGCATAAACCAGCCTTAACCAACCTTAACCAGCCTTAACCAGCGTTAACCAACCTTAACCAGCCTTAACCAGCATAAACCAGCCTTAACCAACCTTAACCAGCCTTAACCAGCATTAACCAGCATTAACCAGCATTAACCAGCATTAACCAGCCTTAACCAGCATTAACCAGCATTAACCATGCAGATCCAAGGTTTCTCAGCTCAAATGAACTAAATGACCCATTAAACAATGGATTCTCCAACACACCGTGCCATGACACGTCACGCCACACCATCCGGCTCTGATCCGGTTCTGATCCGGTTCTGCTCCCGTGCTCAGGTTCATGTTGTCTCTATGCAGTCAGTGAGAACGTTGTGCAGGACGCCACGTTAGCTCCGCCCATCTTTACATACAGTCTGCAGGTTTAATGAGCAGCAGCAGCAAACTGAAGGGTTCATGACGGCAAGAAAGGAGTGGAACAGTCCAAACACCAACTCCACCCAGGAAACACTAACTCCGCCCAGGAAACACTAACTCCGCCCAGGAAACACTAACTCCACCCAGGAAACACTAACTCCACCCAGGAAACACTAACTCCGCCCAGGAAACACTAACTCCACCCAGGAAACACTAACTCCGCCCAGGAAACACTAACTCCGCCCCCGGCGCCATTCGGCCAAGCGTCTCCGTTCTCTTGTCTTCTGTTTGTCTTCCTCATGATGACGAGATGTCGACTGATGAGAGACGTCTGTCAACACAAAGCCAGAGGACAGACGCCTCTGATCGTCTCCAGCCGGGTCACACACCAGCAATCAGCCAGTGAGTGTGTGTGTGTGTGTGTGTGTGTGTGTGTGTGTGTGTGTGTGTGTGTGTACAGAGAGCTGCTGTTGCCATGGTGACCACAGGGTCTCATGAATCTTTAATGTGTGTTTACAGCTGTTGAAGTTCATGTTCTGAACCCGGTTGTTTCAAACGTCCCTCCGAGGTTTTCTGTTCTACTGGGTTCTGCTGTATTCTACCAGGAGAACATTAAAGCTGCAGCGCAGAGTGAAACGAAAATCACAGGAACAGTAGATTTTTTTAAAGAAGCATCTCTGAAGCTGTGAAGATGAATCCTGAACGGGGGGAGGAAGAGGAAGAGAAGAAGCTGAGGGGAAGAGAGGAAGCTGAGAGGAAGAGAGGAAGCTGAGAGGAAGAGAGGAAGCTGAGGGGAAGAGAGGAAGCTGAGGGGAAGAGAGGAAGCTGAGGGGAAGAGAGGAAGCTGAGAGGAAGAGAGGAAGCTGAGGGGAAGAGAGGAAGCTGAGAGGAAGAGAGGAAGCTGAGGGGAAGAGAGGAAGCTGAGGGGAAGAGAGGAAGTTGAGGGGAAGAGAGGAAGCTGAAGGGAAGAGAGGAAGCTGAGGGGAAGAGAGGAAGCTGAAGGGAAGAGAGGAAGCTGAGGGGAAGAGAGGAAGCTGAAGGGAAGAGAGGAAGCTGAAGGGAAGAGAGGAAGCTGAGGGGAAGAGAGGAAGCTGAAGGGAAGAGAGGAAGCTGAAGGGAAGAGAGGAAGCTGAGGGGAAGCTTCTCCTGCCCCCGGTCAGAGGACTGATCCCCTCAAACCCCCCCGTCCCCTGTCCCCCGTCCCCCGTCCCCTGTCCCCCGTCCCCCGTCCCCCGTCCCCCCACACACCAGCAGGACGCCGGCTCCGTCCCTCACAGCAGCGGTCCTTTGTCCCTTCATGGATTCATTCTGCTTTACTCACCCCGACCCGACCGTCTGATAGAACCGACCCGTCTGACTGGAACCGGCTCAGAACCGCCTGCAGCGCTCACTTCCTCTGATCTGCATGAAGTCCAGCCGGTCCCCTGAGATGACCCCTGAGATGACCCCTGACCCGAGTCTGACGAGAAAACCGCTCTGCTTCCAACACCGCTACAGTATGAGCTGCACTTATAGAGCATCTTCCTCCTCCACCTCCAGAATTTAGAGCAGGGGTGTCCAACCTTTTAGGGGCCAAGATCTACTTTTGAAGTAGTCAATCCTTCAAGGTCGACCACGACTGAGGACTGTCCCCGCTGGACGGGGGGCACCGGTACGTGTTCCAAAATAAGTGATTTCAAAATAAAACCTGTGTCGTGTTTTTGGCTTGATGTTCTATTTTTTCACTTCTTCTGGTAGAAAACAGAACAAACGGTGACGCAGTCATCACAGCTTTAGAAGAACGAACGGTTTGGATCGTTGTCACTGCAGAAAGTCAAACAAACACTCTCTGACCTGAGCGGCTCTGTGTTGCCAGATTGGGCGGGTTTCTGCCAAATCAAGCTTCTTTTTTGAACACGTGGGACGGGTTGAAGAAATGGTTATGTGTTTACGACGAGTTTTTTTTTTTTTTTTTTTTTTAATACAAATACGGTTTTAACGTGCATTTCCAACCGAGACGGCGGTTTGGCTGCTTTCTACTGAGTTAAACGGGTTTCATATTGTTTACGGGGACAGCCACAGATCTGGCAACCTCCTGCAGCGGACTGCAGAGACACCGCAGGCGGTGCTGCGGTGATTCTGTTCCGTAGACGGAACAGCCAGTGTGCATCAGGCGTGATTGTCATGCATGGAGAGTGCTGCGTGCGCGCACACACACACACACACACACACACACACACACACACACACACACACACACACACACACACACACATACACACACACACACTTTCGGCTTTCTTTTTTTTAACTTCACAAACTTTCTTCCCCCTGCAGCTCGCGGTCCACCTGGGGACACTCCAGATCGACCGACCGATCGCGATCGACTGGCTGGGCTCCCCTGATTTAGAGCATCTTCCTCCTCTAAGCGGTGTAACTTCGTTGGAGGACACGATGTCCCCCAGATTTCCCCACCCTCAGTCTCATCCCGGCACGTTGACCTGGATCAGTCTTCAAAACAGAACCGTTCTCTGCAGCCGTCGTGACGCCGGCTCGCCGGGCGCCCGGCGGAGGGAACCGGCGCCGGCGGGCCCGGCCGTTCCTTCTGTCAGGACGGCGGCCGCCGGCCTCCTCGGGCCGGACGCCGGCCTCCGCCCGCCCCGCCGCCACTTCAATTAACTTCACAGCCGGCGGCCGCGGCGAGCAACTCGCCGAGGCCGGAGGGAAACCAGCAGCACTGCCGGCCGCTCGGCCCCTCCTCCACCCGACCCCTCCTCCACCCGACCCCCTCCACCCGGGAAGGCTCTGATCGCAGCACACTGAAGCCTGTGAGGCGGAGATAAGGTGGAGGCGGCAGCGTTACGGCTCTCTCCACCTCCTCCTCACGGGTGGAGCAGCTGCTGAACTCCATCTCTGATGCGCCTCAGAAGCTTCAGCAGCTGCATGTTCCCGGTCCGGGCTCAGAGCGCCGATGTGATCCGCTGTGATCTGCTGTGATCTGCTGTGATCAGTGATCAGTGGAACCACATCAGGCTGGTTCTCTCTGCCATCGATCCAAAGCACAAAGAAACTTTCTTCTCATGACTGTTTATAGCAGAGAATGAAGGGGACAGATGGAGGGATGACGGAGGGATGATGGAGGGATTGTGGGATGATGGAGGGATGACGGAGGGATTGTGGGATGATGGAGGGATGGAGGATGGATGATGCACGGATGACGGCGAAAGCTCCGGACCGTGTACCTCCGTACGGACGGAGCGGCGACCCGGTTTCAGCTCACAGTCAGACCTGGAGCTCAAGGACACGCTGGATGTGAGGAGCGACCCAGTTTCCCGTCCAGCCTCCTGTGGGACGGAAGTAGGTCGAGCTGAAAGCAGGAGACAGAGCCGGGCGGGGCGGAGCGGCGGGGCGGCGGGGTGGAGCGGCGGGGCGGAGTGGCGTGGCAGAGTGGCGGGGCGGAGCGGCGGGGCGGAGTGGCGTGGCAGAGCGGCGGGGCGGAGCGGCGGGGCGGGGCGGCGGGGCGGAGTGGCGGGGCGGCAGGGCGGAGCGGCGTGGCGGGGTGGAGTGGCGGGGCGGCGGGGCTCCACCCCGCCGCTCCGCCCCGCCGCTCTGCTCCGCCGCTCCGCCCCGCCCCGCCACGCCGCTCCGCCACGCCACTCCGCTGCTCCGCCACTCCACCCCGCCGCTCCACCACGCCACTCCGCTGCTCCACCACTCCACCCCGCCGCTCCACCACGCCACTCCGCTGCTCCGCCACTCCAACCCGCCGTCCCAATAAGACAAGGTCACCTTAAGTGGAATGGGGGGACAGGGGGACAGGGGAGAGAGGGGGGACAAGGGGACTGGGGGGGACGGGGGAAGGGGGGCAGGGGGACAGGGGAGGGGGGGACGGGGGAAGGGGGGCAGGGGGACAGGGGAGAGGGGGACGGGGGACAGGGAAGCGGGGCAGGGGGACGAGGCAACGGGGGGGCAGGGGGAAGGGGGCAGGGGGACAGGGGACAGGGGGACGGGGGACAGGGGGACGGGGGACAGGGAAAGGCGGCAGGGGGACAAAGCGTCGGGGGGGGCACGGGGACGGGGGGCAGGGGGGAGGTGGGGGACGGGGGGACAGGGGGACATGGGGACAGGGGGAGGAACAACTTCCTCAGGATGGAAAACAGGAAGCAACTCAAAAAAAAGTAATTAAGCAGGATCCAGATCAGAGAGGAGGACAGGAGGGAGACGGACGGGGATGAGGACGCGGACGGAGGACAGGACGGGGATGGGGATGGGGTGGGGACGGGATGGGGACGGGGTGGGCGCTTTGGGGGCTTTGGGGACAGATTTGTCAGCATGACGCTGATCATGAAGCCTGGACACGGATCTGATGAGAGAATTCAGAGTTGATGGAGGTGAAGAGGAGAGGAGGATGCAGAGAGACTGCTGGGTCACCGTTAGCTGGTTAACCGCTAGCTGGTTAGCTGGTGAACTGGTTAACCGCTAGCTGGTTAGCTGGTGAACTGATTAACCGTTAGCTGGTTAGCTGGTTCACCGGTTAGCTGGTTAGCTAGTAAACTGGTTAACCGTTAGCTGGTCAGCTGGTGAACTGGTTAACCGTTATCTGGTTAGCTGGTAAACTGGTTAACCGTTAGCTGGTTAGCTTGTGAACTGGTTAACCGTTAGCTGGTTCACCGGTTAGCTGGTTAGCTGTTTCACCGGTTAACTGGTTAGCTGTTTCACTGGTTAACCATTAGCTGGTTAGCTGGTCAACTGGTTAACCGTTAGCTGGTGAACCGGTTAACCATTATCTGGTTAGCTGGTAAACTGGTTAACCGTTAGCTGGTTGGCTGGTTCACTGGTTAGCTGATTAGCTGGTGAACTGGTTAAGTGTTAGCCGGTTAGCTGGTTAACAGGTGAGTAGAGTTTATCATGATGATGAGTGGAGGGGGACGGTGCAGCTGCCGGAACAGCCGCTCCAGGTCACCGACTGTCTTACCCACAGAGCTGGACCTGTTGTCCAGACTGACGTCCTGCAGGACGGACCCACTGAAGGGCTGACGTCCCCCGTCCCCATCAGGACGGACGGACTGAAGACACACAGCCCGGGTCTGTTCAGTCCGCTTCCCTCTGCAGCTTCGAGCCAGAAATACCCGAAGGATTCGTCCCGACAACCTCCGTTCAGTCACAGAGGTGAAGGAAGACCCAGAACCTCCGAACACCGATGTCAGGGAAGAGTCACCGGCCGGTCAGTCGGTCGGTCGGTTGTTGATCATTCGGTCGGTTAATTGGCCGGTCATTCGGTTGGTTAGTTGGTCAATGGGTCGGTCGACTGTTTACTTCATAGCAGTAGTGGAGGCGTGGGTGGAGGACGGGTGGAGGACAGGTGGAGGACTGGGTGGAGGACGGGTGGAGGACCGGTGGAGGACTGGGTGGAGGACGGGTGGAGGACGGGTGGTTCCAGCTGGACCTAGGTTGACCAGATGTCCTGCATTTTAAATATTTTTCAAGCGTCCTGCAAATTGAGATAATGTCCCGCACTGACAGCGGCACTTGACTTTTTGAAACGCAGTCTCACCGAGGCTGCATTTCATCTGGCGCTGATCAAACAGCTGTGTGTCTGTGGTCGGGACTCGGGAGAGCCGTCCTCAGGGGGCGGGGTTAGCTCTGGGATGATCTGTCAATCAAGCCAGGCTCGGGTGTACGCACGCCGCCTGACCCCGCCCCGCCGCCTGACCCCGCCCCGCCGCCTGACCCCGCCCCGCCACAAACAACAACAGTGTCGCTTCGGCTGCAGCAGCAGACATGGAGGAAAAAGAGAAAGAGACGACTCGTAAAAAAAAAAAAAAAGAAAAAAAAAAAGAAAATGCCGCTGCAACAAAGAGTGGGACACCACGTCCTCCTCCTGGTCAGACCAGTGCAGGGCCACTGCACCAGAGTTTCCTGTGATGTTCGTCAGAGCAAGTTTTCCGTTTCACATGGAGGTGAAGATGAAGTGAGACACCGACAGTCCCAGACTCTCAAACCAGTCCCAGACTCTCAAACCAGTCCCAGACTCAAAAAACGTGTGGCTCAAAAGAGCAGGTCCCATTCCATAAATACGTTCCTGCTGAAACCCAAACAACTGGAACACAGATAAAGTGACGGACTGGACCAGACCAGTCCAGTCCGGTCCGGTCCGGTCCAGTCCGGTCCGGTCCGGTTCATTTATAAAGCACTCTTAAAAAAAGCAGTGTTGACCAAAGTGCTGTACAAACAATAGAGACAATAGAAACAATATAAATAGACAAAATATTAAGAAGACAACACTGACAACTTCTCAGTAAAACAGTCTCACACCAGTTAAAAGCCAAAGAAAATAAATGAGTCTTAAGGTGGGTCTTAAAAACGGGAAGAGAATCCGATTGCTTTCTGTTCAGAGGTGAATCACTCCACAGTTTGGGACCGACAGTAGAAAACGCTCGGGAACCGCGACGTTTGAAGTTAGTGTCAGGAACCGCGAGTAGAGCCTCGTTTGCTGATCTGAGGCGGCGTCCCGGCACACGAGGCTCCAACAGTTCAGATAATTATGGCGGGCAAGACCATTCAAAGATTTGAAAACAAGTAAAAGAACTTTAAAATCAATCCGGTAGCGGACAGGAAGCAACGCTGGCGACATGTGGTCGTATTTCCGTGCGCCGGTTGAAAGGCGAGCTGCGGCGTTTTGGACGAGCTGCAGACGCTTCAGTAAACTCTCCTCCATGCCGGCGTACAGAGCGCTGCGGAAGTCCAGCCGAGTTGAAATGAAAGCATGAATCAATATTTCAAAAATGTGTCTTGAGAGGAAAGACTTCGCCTCAGCGAGCCGTCTCAGGCGGAAGAATCTCCACTTCACAACAGAACTTCGCTTATCAAGCTTGAGGTCGTGTTCCAGTTTGACACCGAGGCGGCGGGCTTACACCGAGTCAAAGGCCCCGAGTCAACTGGTTTACTGACGGCCGTACCAGGACCAACCAGAACTGACCAGAACCGACCAGGACCGACCAGAACCGACCAGGACTTCAGTTTTACTGTCATTGAGACACAAAGGTTTCCTGACCTCCGGTCCTCGGTCGCGTTAACGCCCTCGAACCGAATCTTCACACTTCAGAGGTTCATGGATCTGACAGTCATCAGCGTACAGATGGAAAAACACAGGAACCCTCCGCAGAACCGGACCGGGAGCCGGGAGGAGCCGGGAGGAGCCGGGAGGAGCCGGGAGGAACCGGGAGGAACCGGGAGGAGCCGGGAGGAGCCGGGAGGAGCCGGGAGGAGCCGGGAGGAGCCAGGAGGAGCCGGGAGGAGCCAGGCGGAGCCAGGAGGAACTGGGAGGAGCCGGGAGGAGCCGGGAGGAGCCGGGAGGAGCGGGAGGAGCCGGGAGGAGCCAGGCGGAGCCGGGAGGAACCGGGAGGAGCCGGGAGGAGCCGGGAGGAACCGGGAGGAACCGGGAGGAACCGGGAGGAACCGGGAGGAACCGGGAGGAGCCGGGAGGAACCGGGAGGAGCCGGGAGGAGCCGGGCGGAGCCGGGAGGAGCCGGGCGGAGCCGGGAGGAGCCGGGAGGAACCGGGAGGAGCCGGGAGGAGCCAGGAGGAGCCAGGAGGAACTGGGAGGAGCCGGGAGGAGCCAGGCGGAGCCAGGCGGAGCCGGGAGGAACCGGGAGGAGCCGGGAGGAACCGGGAGGAGCCAGGAGGAGCCGGGAGGAACCGGGAGGAGCCGGGAGGAACCGGGAGGAGCCAGGAGGAGCCGGGAGGAGCCAGGCGGAGCCGGGAGGAACCGGGAGGAGCCGGGAGGAGCCGGGAGGAACCGGGAGGAACCGGGAGGAACCGGGAGGAGCCGGGAGGAACCGGGAGGAGCCGGGAGGAGCCAGGCGGAGCCGGGAGGAACCGGGAGGAACCGGGAGGAGCCGGGAGGAACCGGGAGGAGCCGGGAGGAGCCGGGAGGAGCCGGGAGGAGCCGGGCGGAGCCGGGAGGAGCCGGGCGGAGCCGGGAGGAGCCGGGCTGCACCCGACGGGACGCTGCCTCCACCCGGCCACTGACAGCGCCATGCTGTTGTCTGCCTCCAGCTGTTGTCAGTCGTCACGGCAACGTGTGACTTTTAATCATCTTTCAGGAATTCTAAGTTGCAGCAACTTACCAGGTGGTCCTGCTCCTGAAAACTCTGTTTCTTCAACTCAGGACTGAAAACCAGGGAGAGAAAAACAAGCTGAAATAAAGCAGGTCACTGCGACAGGACCAGAGCCTCCTGAAGACCGGGACCGGATCAGCTGGGAGGAAGATGCTCTATGATCTGAAGTCAGAGGAGGAAGATGCTCTATAGTCTGATGTCAGAGGAGGAAGATGCTCTATGATCTGAAGTCAGAGGAGGAAGATGCTCTGTTGTCTGGATGATTTTGAAGATGTTTAGTTTCCACCAGGTTCTGAAGGGTTCGGGTTCTGTAGGGACTAAGTGGGTCAGATTAGACAGATCCTGTCCTCTGTCTCTTCACTGCTGTCATTCATTCAGTCGTCGTTCCAGGAAGACCAGAAAAAGACGTTTTCCCCCAGAGCGTCTCGTCTCAGCAGGACTCTGTCCCCAGAGGACAGACCGTCCAGCCGTCAGGCTCCAGTCCTCGTCTGGCCCGGCGCTCGCTGCTCATCCGTCACGTCTGCATCAGTGGGCGGGGCTTAGCAAGTGTCTGGAGGAGGTCTTTCAGTGGGCGGGGCCTAGAGGAGGTTAATCAGTGGGCGGGGCCTAGAGGAAGTGTTTCAGTGGGCGGGGCTTAAAGGAGGTTAACAGTGGGCGGGGCCTAGAACACAGGATGTTGCTCTTTTAATTTCAGAAGTGGAAAAATAATTTCTAGCAGTGATGAGCAGAAACTGTAGGTGGCAGTGCAAGCCACACACACAGACACACACACACACACACACACACACTCTGTCCTGAATGTGTGTAAACAGATGAGTACAACCCGTTTCTCAGAGTTTTCCTCGTTCAGATATTTTCTGTTTCAGTTCAGAACCGCCCGGATCCAGCAGCTCTTCATCACTGCAGCTGACTGCCGGCAGCGGACTTCATCATCATCATCATCGTCATCATAATCATCATCACCATCATCATCATCATCATCCTCACATTCACCATCCTCCTCCTCCTCCTGTTCATGTTCCTCAGAGGCTGAGACATCCTGTTCTCTGATTGGCTCTGGCTGAAAGTGAGTCCTGTCAGTCTGACGGTCTGAAAGAATCTGCTCCAGCTCAGCAGAACCGAGCCAGGCTCCAGCAGAACCGAGCCAGGCCGAGCCAGGCTCCAGCAGAACCGAGCCAGGCTCCAGCAGAACCGAGCCAGGCCGAGCCAGGCTCCAGCAGAACCGAGGCAGGCTCCAGCAGAACCGAGCCAGGCCGAGCCAGGCTCCAGCAGAACCGAGCCAGACTGTAGTAGAACAGCTCCTTCACCGACTCACTGTCCAGACACACAGAGCAGGAAGACCCGGCCCCTCCGCCCGCCCCCTCCACCCAGCCCCTCCGCCCGGCCCCTCCACCCAGACCCACTGGAGCTCAGCTGGTAGCGGCCTGCTGAGCACCATGATGGTCGGCCAAGGCCGGCCGCCGCTTCCACCGCGCATGTGTGTGTGTGTGTGTCTGTGTGTGTGTGTGTGTGTGTGTGTGTGTGTGTGTGTGTGTGTGAGTGCTCTCATCAGGAGTGAGCAGACGGCAGGCGGAGTCGCTGGAGGACATACCGTAGGACATGGGGACGTCCAGCTCGGCCTGCCAGGACAGGGGGCCGGACTCGTCGACGGAGTGCTGCGCTGTGGAGACACGGCAGCGTCTCGGTGACGTCTCTGAGCGGGACGGCGGCGGGGACGCACGCCCCGAGGAGACAGGCCTACCTTTCAGACGGCCTCGTCCCAGAGTGACGAATCCGGAGGAGATGAAGTTGTGCATGTCCTGAACTCCAGGGTGAAGGCCGTCCTTCCCATAATGCCCTGCGGGAGAGACACGGTCAGTACTGCAGCTCAGGGAGTCAAACACACCCACCGAACCAACCCAAACCGACTGACCCACCGACTGACCCGCCTACCCGCTGACCCACCGACCTGACGACCCACTGACTGACCCGCTGACCGACCCGCCGACCCGCCGACCCACTGACCAACCCGCTGACCTGCCGACCGACCACAAAAAACCACAGAAACACCAAAGCAATCCTCACCATGTCCAGTAGGGGGGTTCTGAGAGTCACGCTGCTCTCCGGTCCATCAGCAGACATCGTCTCGGTTCCATTCCGTTGGAAAACGTTGGTGCTGGTATCAGGACGGAGCTCGGCTGCCGTCCGTCCCGTTTCAGTCCTAACGGTGGTTCAAGACGTGGCAGTAGAGCCGCAGCCAGCCGGTGAGAAGAGACACAGACCGACTCTGGACCGGTACCGGTCCGGCAGTACTGACGGAACCGGCCGGGCTCCATCCCTCCTCTAAGATAACTGGTCCTGGTCCCGGTCCACATCCTCCCAGTCCCTCTCTAGTCCTGGTACTGGTCTTGTTCATGTTCCAGTGTCTTGTTCTCTCTGGTTTCCTCACAGAAACAGCCAACAGCACCAACTAGTGGACCCCCAGGAGAACTACACTGTTTTCAGCGTTTCTGCTGTTTCCATGGAGACGGATCCGGTTGTCAGGGCGTTGCCATGCAGCGTCAGCAGCCGGTCGTCCTCCCGGAGCTCCAGACAACACCAAGACAGAACAAGTCTAGACCAGATTCTAGACCAGTCTAGACCCGGTTCTAGATCTGGCTAGAACTCCGCTCCAGATCCTTCCTCCAGGTCTCTCTGGACCATCATCTGGACCGTCAGCTTGCTGACTCCGCCCTACTCCGTCTCCCTCGCTGCAACTCAACCCTCACAACTGCTAAGCCCCGCCCACTGGCGGTGACCAATCAGAATAATACATTCCAAAAAGACATTTCTGTCATGAAACAATCAGAGAATCGTGATAAAAACCAGCGCAGTGAAATAAACCTCGGAGACGACGGACTGTTTAAAGGGAATGACTGTTACTGTTTTTCAGTCAATTTCTGATGTAATGCAGAAATAAACAGATGTCAGAGGAGGAAGATGCTCTATAGAGGATGTTGGAGGCTCTCTCTCTGCAGCCGGCTGTAGTCTGGCTCGCTCTTCCTCATTATTTGTGAGAAGGTGACAGGAAACGGCTGGTCTGCGGCGCCACCATTAAGAAGCCGGCGCGCAGACAAGAGCGGGACTCGCAGTAATCTTCTAATTGGCCTTCAGGGAAAGTAAACATCTGATGAGTGGAGCCTGGTTTCCTGAATCAGATCGAGAGTCGGGAGGTCGCACACCAAACACAGCGCCCTCCTCACCGCCGCTGGCCTGGCTTCAGTCCGACAGAGACTCAGGAGCGACGGGAGCTTCTGATCGACACAGAGAAAACACCAGCAGCAGCCGCCCTCTTTAAAAAGACCAGAATATGTAGGAGAAGCCTCAAGTCAGAGGGTGGAGGAGCCGACTGATCTCAGCTCCTGCTGGACGGCTGCAAGTCCATGGTCTGGACCAGGGGGTGGCATTCCTGGTCCTGGAGGGCGGCAGCCCTGCATGTTTTCCACGTCTCCCTGCTCCAACACAGCTGATTGCAATGTGACTCATTATTAGGCTTTCTGCTGGACTTGGCCATGAGTCTTCATTAGATTCAGGTGTGTTGAAGCAGAGAGACACGGAAAACATGCAGGTCTGCGGCCCTCCGGGACCAGGAATACCCCCCCCCCCCCGGTCTGGACGGAGAGTCTGCCATTTCCCTCCAACCAACACCTCTCCTCAGAACCTCGCAGTGTCAGTGAGGCAAGTCTCTGCAGGGCGTGTGTGTGTGTGTGTGTGTGTGTGTGTGTGTGTGTGTGTCTGTGTGTGTGTGTGTGTGTGTGTGTGTGTGTGTGTGTGTGTGTGTGTGTGTGTGTGTGTGTGGTTTGAGCACAAGCAAAAACAGCAGCACCAACAGCAGACCAGTTCCTCTGATGATGCTCAGCTGTTCATGGCTGTGTCTCTGGTGACTCGGGGCCAATAGAGACCCTTTGTAACTGGATGTCAGACATCCAGTCATGATTGGCTCTGTGCTGTTCATTAATATAAAAAGTGCTCCATAAATAAAGTTTGATTGGTTGAAACGAGGCCTCAGTGTTAAGCCTCACTGCTGCTCCTGAAACAGAGCTCAAGCCTGCAGGAAGCCTGATATACAATCGTCTCACAGCTCAGCGTCTGCAGCGTCTGCAGCATCAGTCGTGTCTGCAGCGTCTGCAGTGTCTGCAGCATCTGCAGCGTCTGCAGCGTCTGCAGCATCAGCCGTGTCTGCAACGTCAGTCGTTTCTGCAGCATCTGCAGCATCTGAAGTGTCTACAGCATCTGCAGTATCTGCAGTGTCTGCAGTGTCTGCAGCATCTGCAGCATCTGCAGTGTCTGCAGCATCTGCAGTGTCTGCACAGTAATATTCCATTTTTTAGGGTGTAAATGTGAACAACAGTTTCTCTGCAGACGCGTCTGCAGCGTCTGCAGCATCTGCAGCGTCTGCAGTGTCTGCAGCGTCTGCAGTGTCTGCAGCGTCTGCAGCATCAGTCGTGTCTGCAGCATCTGCAGCGTCTGCAGCATCTGCAGCGTCTGCAGCATCTGCAGTGTCTGCAGCGTCTGCAGCATCTGCAGTGTCTGCAGTGTCTGCAGCGTCTGCAGTGTCTGCAGCGTCTGCAGCGTCTGCAGCGTCTGCAGCATCAGTCGTGTCTGCAGTGTCTGCAGCGTCTGCAGCATCTGCTGCGTCTGCAGTGTCTGCAGTGTCTGCAGCGTCAGTCGTGTCTGCAGCATCTGCAGTGTCTGCAGTGTCTGCAGCATCTGCAGCATTTTCAGTGTCTGCAGCGTCAGTCGTTTCTGCAGCATCTGCAGCATCTGAAGTGTCTACAGCATCTGCAGCATCTGCAGTGTCTGCAGTGTCTGCAGTGTCTGCAGCGTCTGCAGCATCTGCAGTGTCTGCAGCATCTGCAGTGTCTGCACAGTAATATTCCATTTTTTAGGGTGTAAATGTGAACAACAGTTTCTCTGCTGAGTACCTGCCGACACAAACAGCCTCTCTAATTGTCTCTACAGGTGAACTCATTTTCATCAGCGACGTTCCTCCAAAACTTCCTGTCGAGGAAACTGAGATGAACCCGGCAGCATCCAGCAGAGCAGCTTGTTCTGCATCTGAACGGCGTGCCAGGCATTTTCCCGCCGTTCCCACCGAAACAGGAACGCCGTGGAGAAGCGAAGAGGAGATGGGGATGAGACGAGCAGTGGAGGGAGCAGCTCCTCCGTCAGCACCACACTGACAGGAACACTCGAGTTCAGGCTGATCAGTCCAGCATCGCCGGGCCTCATCAGGTCAACCAGGTCAAAGTTCAACCAGGGAACTAAACCTAGGGAACATTCATGTTCTCCGTCTCCGGCTCTTCCTGGCAGGGGATCGGCTTTAAAAAGCTCTTTATCTCATTTAGAAGAAACAAACCTCCAAACCGTCACACTCCCACTTCAGGAGAAGGCCCAGTGTGTTTTTCTCCGTCATGAATAGCGGGAGAACCTTCCCTTGACTCTTAATAAATGTGCTAAATTGTGTCTTTATTAGCTTTTCACAGTTTTCCATCTGTGACAAATGAAAACCAATCCATCATCTGCATATTGTCACCGTCTGCCACCGTATCATGACGAGGCAGGGTCGACTCTCTCAGCTTTAAGACAACAAATAGGTTTTAATTGAACTAATCTGCTGATATATTTAAATAAGCTTCTCCTTCTCTTTGTTGCTGCTCTGAGAAAAATAATTCCTCCAATCGCACAGATTAATGAGTAATGCTTCATTTGTGATTAAAATTGCATTGTGTGATGATGAATGCCAGAATAACAAAGAGTCTGTTGACTCTGAACCCCCCCTCCACGCGACCCCCACCCCTCCACCCCCCACCCCCCAACCCCGCCGCCGCTCACAGGAGTGGAATCTGGACGGATGTGTTTATCTACAGGGTAATGAATGCGAGGACAGGCCTGACGTGTGGAGCTGTGATGAAACGCCGAAGCAGCAGACGAGGCGATTGGGAGCCGTTTCCATTAACGAGATAAAAACTGGCCTGGACCTGGATTTCAGAGCCAGGAACCGGCTCCGTCCAGCAGAAAGGTCTCCGGCCTCGTTTCAACTCGCCGTCTGAACTGATCGGGTTCTCAGCTCTCGTTCCAAATATCTGCTGCATGAAAAAGTAAAAGCAGCGTCTCCATTTCATTCTGAATGAACAGAACGCAGGCCTGGTCCAGACGGTTTGGGAGGTCTGGAACGGTTCCTCTTTTTCCTGTGTGTCAGTATCATGCAGAACACACTGATCCAGCACAGACCGGGTAAACCGACATGGGATCAGACCTGAAAACCCGAGACCTGAAACACCAGCAGCAGAGAACTCAGTTCTGGAAGCAGAACCACGTTCTTCTGTTTGTTCAGAATCTGAATCAGCTCCAGCTGAGTCCTGACGGTTCTCATCATCCTGCAGGTACAGGTCTGCAGGCCAGTCCAGGACCAGAAATCAGACCGGGCCTCAGACTGGGCCTCGGACCGGGCCTTGAACCTCTGGTTCCATTGGCGTCACTCTTCCTCTGCTGGACTGAGGAAGACGACGTCAACCAGCGGATCACAGAGGAAACGGTCTGGACCCGTCGGCGGTTCGGCTGAGGGCCGACGGCGCCGGGGGACGTACCGTGGTTGGAGGCCTTGGCGTGGACGGGCGTGTAGTGGTTCTTAGCGGTTCGGACCGGCGTCTCGTCCTTGGGCGACCCGTCGATGGCGGCCATGTCTTCGTGCTCGTACTGGGAGGCGGGCGCCGGGCCCTGCTGCCTCAGGATGTCTGCCAGGGCTCTGAAACGAAAAACACAGCGCTGAGCCGGTTCTCCAGCACCCCCTGGAGGCCGGCGCCGTCCGGAGTGCGGCCAGGAGGAAGTCCCGACCCCGGCCGGCGCCGGCCGGACGCTTCGAGATGCTCAGGAACCCGTCCCGTTCTAAAGGAAGGCTGAACTGTGTCAGCGAGGAGCTCGGTCCACTTTCCCAGAACGCCGTGACTTTGGGCGGCGCCGGTATTTTTAGCTTCCCTCGCAGGATCGGCACACTTTTGCCGCTTCCCGTTCGCAGACACAGGCGACCTGATTCCGGCGTCCCAGTTGGTTCTCAGCAGGAGGCCCAGTTTTCAGCGTGTCTTAATGAGGGAAAGATGGAGAAGGGCGGCGGAGTTCTGGGGAACCGCAGAACTTTACCGCCATCAGGAACACGGAACACCGATAAACGAGTCCAGTCTGAGTTCCTGAACTGTTTCTGCGATCCAGAACTGAGGAGGGACCAACGTCTTCTGTCTTTCCAGAGCATTCTAGGTTCTAGATAAAGAGCAGCTGCCAGTCTGTGTTCATGCAGAAGCTGATGCTGGATTCTCTGATTCAGAAAAACAGTGGTCTTCAAGCTGAGCCCTGAGGAACACCATAAAGAAGGCATTCTTCCAGCAGAACCCTTCTGAAAGCGTTCCTGTCATGACTCCAGGTGAGGCACCGGAGAACGTCTGAGTCCATCTTCTCATGTTTTCTTCATTAAAGGAGAATCTGAGGGTCCTGATCCCAGTCCTGCTCCCAGAATCCTGACCCCCCAACAGAGAGGGTCAACCAGGTTCTAGTTCTGGGCCGGAGCAGGCCGAGTCGATGCCAGGCGAGGGGGGGCGAGGCAGGGGGGCGAGGCAGGGGGCGAGGCGGGGGGGG